>NW_027285141.1:0-132388 GCF_040894005.1 Engystomops pustulosus
TTCCTATACTGCCGCTCAAATTAATTATTTCCTACACTGCCCCTCATAATTATTCCCTATGTTGCCCCTCAAATTAATTATCTCCTATACTGCCCCTCATACTTAATTATTTCCTATGCTGCCACTCACCATTAATTATTTCCTATGCTGCCACTCACCATTAATTATTTCCTATACTGCCCCTACACCATTAATTATTTCCTATACTTCCCCTCTAATTAATTATTTCCTATACTTCCCCTCAAATTAATTATTTCCTATACTGCTTCTCAACCATTAATTATTTCCTATACTTCCCCTCAAATTAATTATTTCCTATACTGCCCCTCATAATTATTTCCTATACTGCCCCTCATAATTAATTATTCCCTATGCTGCCCCTCACCATTAATTATTTCCTATACTGCCCCTCATAATTAATTATTTCCTATACTTCCCCTCAAATTAATTATTTCCTATACTGCCCCTCAAATTAATTATTTCCTATACTGCCCCCCACCATTAATTATTTCCTATGCTGCCCCTCACCATTAATCATTTCCTGTACTGCCCCTCAAATTAATTATTTCCTATATTGCCCCTCCACCATTAATCATTTCCTATACTGCCCCTCAAATTAAGTTTTTCCTATACTTCCCCTCAAATTAAGTATTTACTATACTGCCCCTCCACCATTAATTATTTCCTAAGCTGCCCCTCCACCGATAATTATTTCCTATACTGCCCCTCCACCATTAATTATTTCCTATACTGCCCCTCCACCATTAATTATTTCCTATACTGCCCCTCCACCATTATTTATTTCCCATACTTCCCCTCCACCATAAATGATTCCCTATGCTGCCCCTCACCATTAATTATTTCCTATACTGCCCCTCATAATTAATTATTTCCTATACTGCCCCTCATAATTAATTATTTCCTATACTGCCCCTCATAATTAATTATTTCCTATACTGCCCCTCAAATTAATTATTTCCTATACTGCCCCTACACCATTAATTATTTCCTATACTTCCCCTCAAATTAATTATTTCCTATATTTCCCCTAAAATTAATTATTTCCTATACTGCTTCTCCACCATTAATTATTTCCTATACTGCCCCTCCACCATTAATTATTTCCTATACTTCCCCTCAAATTAATTATTTCCTATACTTCCCCTCAAATTAAATATTTCCTATACTGCCCCTCCACCATTAAATATATCCTATGCTGCCCCTCCACCATTAATTAGTTCCTATACTGCCCCCACCATTAATTATTTCCTATGCTGCCCCTCACCATTAATTATTTCCTATACTGCCCCTCAAATTAATTATTTCCTATACTGCCCCTCATAATTATTCCCTATGTTGCCCCTCAAATTAATTATCTCCTATACTGCCCCTCATTCTTAATTATTTCCCATGCTGCCCCTCACCATTAATTATTTCCTATACTGCCCCTCAAATTAATTATTTCCTATACTGCCCCTACACCATTAATTATTTCCTATACTTCCCCTCAAATTAATTATTTCCTATACCGCTTCTCAACCATTAATTATTTCCTATACTTCCCCTCAAATTAATTATTTCCTAAACTGCCCCTCTTAATTATTTCCTATACTGCCCCTCATAATTAATTATTTCCTATTCTGCCCCTCATAATTAATTATTCCGTATACTGCCCCTCATAATTAATTGTTTCCTATACTGCCCCTCATAATTAATTATTTCCTATACTGCCCCTCATAATTAATTATTTCCTATGCTGACCCTCACCATTAATTATTTCCTATACTGCCCCTCAAATTAATTATTTCCTATACTGCCTCTACACCATTTATTATTTCCTATACTCCCCCTCAAATTAATTATTTCCTATACTGCCCCTCAAATTAATTATTTCCTATACTGCCCCCCACCATTAATTATTTCCTATGCTGCCCCTCACCATTAATCATTTCCTGTACTGCCCCTCAAATTAATTATTTCCTATATTGCCCCTCCACCATTAATCATTTCCTATACTGCCCCTCAAATTAATTATTTCCTATACTGCCCCTCAAATTAATTATTTCCTATACTTCCCCTCAAATTAAGTATTTACTATACTGCCCCTCCACCGATAATTATTTCCTATACTGCCCCTCCACCGATAATTATTTCCTATACTGCCCCTCCACCATTAATTATTTCCTATACTGCCCCTCCACCATTAATTATTTCCTATACTGCCCCTCCACCATTAATTATTTCCCATACTTCCCCTCCACCATTAATGATTCCCTATGCTGCCCCTCACCATTAATTATTTCCTATACTGCCCGTCATAATTAATTATTTCCTATACTGCCCCTCATAATTAATTATTTCCTTTACTGCCCCTCATAATTAATTATTTCCTATACTGCCCCTCCACCATTAATTATTTCCTATACTTCCCCTCCACCATTAATTATTTCGTATGCTGCCCCTCACCATTAATTATTTCCTATACTGCCCCTCATAATTAATTATTTCCTATACTGCCCCTCATAATTAATTATTTCCTATACTGCCCCTCAAATTAATTATTTCCTATACTGCCCCTACACCATTAATTATTTCCTATACTTCCCCTCAAATTAATTATTTCCTATACTTCCCCTAAAATTAATTATTTCCTATACTGCTTCTCCACCATTAATTATTTCTTATACTGCCCCTCCACCATTAATTATTTCCTATACTTCCCCTCAAATTAATTATTTCCTATACTTCCCCTCAAATTAAATATTTCCTATACTGCCCCTCCACCATTAAATATATCCTATGCTGCCCCTCCACCATTAATTAGTTCCTATACTGCCCCCACCATTAATTATTTCCTATGTTTCCCCCCACCATTAATTATTTCCTATACTGCCCCTCAAATTAATTATTTCCTATACTGCCCCTCATAATTATTCCCTATGTTGCCCCTCAAATTAATTATCTCCTATACTGCCCCTCATTCTTAATTATTTCCCATGCTGCCCCTCACCATTAATTATTTCCTATACTGCCCCTCAAATTAATTATTTCCTATACTGCCCCTACACCATTAATTATTTCCTATACTTCCCCTCAAATTAATTATTTCCTATACCGCTTCTCAACCATTATTATTTTCTATACTTCCCCTCAAATTAATTATTTCCTAAACTGCCCCTCTTAATTATTTCCTATACTGCCCCTCATAATTAATTATTTCCTATTCTGCCCCTCATAATTAATTATTCCCTATTCTGCCCCTCATAATTAATTGTTTCCTATACTGCCCCTCATAATTAATTATTTCCTATGCTGACCCTCACCATTAATTATTTCCTATACTGCCCCTCAAATTAATTATTTCCTAAACTGCCTCTACACCATTTATTATTTCCTATACTTCCCCTCAAATTAATTATTTCCTATACTTCCCCTCAAATTAATTATTTCCTATACTGCCCCCCACCATTAATTATTTCCTATACTTCCCCTCAAATTAATTATTTCCTATACCGCTTCTCAACCATTAATTATTTCCTATACTTCCCCTCAAATTAATTATTTCCTATACTGCCCCTCATAATTATTTCCTATACTGCCCCTCATAGTTAATTATTTCCTATACTGCCCCTCATAATTAATTATTTCCTATACTGCCCCTCCACCATTAATTATTTTCTATACTTCCCCTCCACCATTAATTATTCCCTATGCTGCCCCTCACCATTAATTATTTCCTATACTGCCCCTCATAATTAATTATTTCCTATACTGCCCCTCATAATTAATTATTTCCTATACTGCCCCTCAAATTAATTATTTCCTATACTGCCCCTACACCATTAATTATTTCCTATACTTCCCCTCAAATTAATTATTTCCTATACTTCCCCTAAAATTAATTATTTCCTATACTGCTTCTCCACCATTAATTATTTCTTATACTGCCCCTCCACCATTAATTATTTCCTATAATTCCCCTCAAATTAATTATTTCCTATACTTCCCCTCAAATTAAATATTTCCTATACTGCCCCTCCACCATTAAATATATCCTATGCTGCCCCTCCACCATTAATTAGTTCCTATACTGCCCCCACCATTAATTATTTCCTATGTTTCCCCCCACCATTAATTATTTCCTATACTGCCCCTCAAATTAATTATTTCCTATACTGCCCCTCATAATTATTCCCTATGTTGCCCCTCAAATTAATTATCTCCTATACTGCCCCTCATTCTTAATTATTTCCCATGCTGCCCCTCACCATTAATTATTTCCTATACTGCCCCTCAAATTAATTATTTCCTATACTGCCCCTACACCATTAATTATTTCCTATACTTCCCCTCAAATTAATTATTTCCTATACCGCTTCTCAACCATTAATTATTTCCTATACTTCCCCTCAAATTAATTATTTCCTAAACTGCCCCTCTTAATTATTTCCTATACTGCCCCTCATAATTAATTATTTCCTATTCTGCCCCTCATAATTAATTATTCCCTATTCTGCCCCTCATAATTAATTGTTTCCTATACTGCCCCTCATAATTAATTATTTCCTATACTGCCCCTCATAATTAATTATTTCCTATGCTGACCCTCACCATTAATTATTTCCTATACTGCCCCTCAAATTAATTATTTCCTATACTGCCTCTACACCATTTATTATTTCCTATACTTCCCCTCAAATTAATTATTTCCTATACTTCCCCTCAAATTAATTATTTCCTATACTGCCCCCCACCATTAATTATTTCCTATACTTCCCCTCAAATTAATTATTTCCTATACCGCTTCTCAACCATTAATTATTTCCTATACTTCCCCTCAAATTAATTATTTCCTATACTGCCCCTCATAATTATTTCCTATACTGCCCCTCATAATTAATTATTTCCTATTCTGCCCCTCATAATTAATTATTTCCTATACTTCCCCTCAAATTAATTATTTCCTATACTGCCCCTCATAATTATTTCCTATACTGCCCCTCATAATTAATTATTCCCTATGCTGCCCCTCACCATTAATTATTTCCTATACTGCCCATCAAATTAATTATTTCCTATACTGCCCCTCCACCATTAATTATTTCCTATACTTCCCCTCTAATTAATTATTTCCTATACTTCCCCTCAAATTAATTATCTCCTATACTGCCCCTCATAATTAATTATTTCCTATGCTGCCCCTCCACCATTAATTATTTCCTATACTTCCCCTCAAATTATTTATTTCCTTTACTTCCCCTCAAATTAATTATTTCCTATACTGCCCCTCAAATTAATTATTTCCTATACTTCCCCTCAAATTAATTATTTCCTATACTGCCCCCCCCACCATTAATTATTTCCTAAGCTGCCCCTCCTCCGATAATTATTTCCTATACTGCCTCTCATAATTAATTATTTCTTATACTGCCCCTCCACCATTAATTATTTCCTATACTTCCCCTCCACCATTAATTATTTCCTATGCTGCCCCTCACCATTAATTATTCCCTATGCTGCCTCTACACCATCAATTATTTCCTATACTGCCCCTCATAATTAATTATTTCCTATACTGCCCCTCATAATTATTTCCTATACTGCCCCTCATAATTAATTATTCCCTATGCTGCCCCTTACCATTAATTATTTCCTATACTGCCCCTCATAATTAATTATTTCCTATACTGCCCCTCATAATTAATTATTTCCTATGCTGACCCTCACCATTAATTATTTCCTATACTGCCCCTCAAATTAATTATTTCCTATACTGCCCCTCAAATTAATTATTTCCTATACTGCCCCCACACCATTAATTATTTCCTATACTTCCCTCAAATTAATTATTTCCTATACTGCCCCTCATAATTATTTCCTATACTGCCCCTCATAATTAATTATTCCCTATGCTGCCACTCACCATTAATTATTTCCTATACTGCCCCTCATAATTAATTATTTCCTATACTGCCCCTCATAATTATTTCCTATACTGCCCCTCATAGTTAATTATTTCCTATACTGCCCCTCATAATTAATTATTCCCTATACTGCCCATCATAATTAATTATTTCCTATACTGCCCCTCATAATAAAATATTTCCTATACTGCCCCTCATAATTAATTATTTTCTATGCTGACCCTCACCATTAATTATTTCCTATACTGCCCCTAAAATTAATTATTTCCTATACTGCCTCTACACCATTAATTATTTCCTATACTTTCCCTCAAATTAATTATTTCCTATACTGCCCCTCATAATTATTCCCTATGTTGGCCCTGAAATTAATTATTTCCTATGCTGCCCCTCACCATTAATTATTTCCTATACCGCACCTCAAATTAATTATTTTCTATACTGCCTCTACACCATTAATTATTTCCTATACTTCCCCTCAAATTAATTATTTCCTATACTGCCCCTCATAATTATTCCCTGTGTTGGCCCTGAAATTAATTCTTTCCTATACTGCCCCTCCACCATTAATTATTTCCTATACTTCCCCTCCACCATTAATTATTTCCTATGCTGCCCCTCACCATTAATTATTCCCTATGCTGCCCCTCACCATTAATTATTTCCTATACTGCCCCTCATAATTCATTATTTCCTATACTGCCCCTCCTCATTAATTATTTCCTATACTTCCCTCAAATTAATTATTTCCTATACTGCCCCTCATAATTATTTCCTATACTGCCCCTCATAATTAATTATTCCCTATGCTGCCCCTCACCATTAATTATTTCCTATACTACCCCTCAAATTAATTATTTCCTATACTGCCTCTACACCATTAATTATTTCCTATACTTCCCCTCAAATTAATTATTTCCTATACTGCCCCTCATAATTATTCCCTATGTTGGCCCTGAAATTAATTATTTCCTATACTGCCCCTCCACCATTAATTATTTCCTATACTTCCCCTCCACCATTAATTATTTCCTATGCTGCCCCTCACCATTAATTATTCCCTATGCTGCCCCTCACCATTAATTATTTCCTATACTGTCGCTCATAATTAATTATTTCCTATACTGCCCCTCATAATTAATTATTTCCTATACTGCCTCTACACCATTAATTATTTCCTATACTTCCCCTCAAATTAATTATTTCCTATACTGCCCCTCATAATTATTCCCTATGTTGCCCCTCATAATTATTCCCTATACTGCCCCTCATACTTAATTATTTCCTATGCTGCCCCTCATAATTATTTCCTATACTGCCCCTCATAATTATTTCCTATACTGCCCCTCATAATTAATTATTTCCTATACTGCCCCTCATAATTATTTCCTATACTGCCCCTCATAATTAATTATTCCCTATGCTGCCCCTCACCATTAATCATTTCCTGTACTGCCCCTCAAATTAATTATTTCCTATACTTCCCCTCACCATTAATTATTTCCTATACTGCCCCTCCACCATTAATTATTTCCTATACTGCCCCTCATAATTAATTATTTCCTATACTGCCCCTCATAATTAATTATTTCCTTTACTGACCCTCATAATTAATTATTTCCTATACTTCCCCTCCACCATTAATTATTTCCTATACTGCCCCTCATAATTAATTATTTCCTATACTGCCCCTCATAATTAATTATTTCCTTTACTGACCCTCATAATTAATTATTTCCTATACTTCCCCTCCACCATTAATTATTTCCTATACTGCCCCTCATAATTAATTATTTCCTATACTGCCCCTCCTCATTAATTATTTCCTATACTTCCCTCAAATTAATTATTTCCTATACTGCCCCTCATAATTAATTATTCCCTATGCTGCCCCTCACCATTAATTATTTCCTATACTGCCCCTCATAATTATTCCCTATGTTGCCCCTCAAATTAATTATCTCCTATACTGCCCCTCATACTTAATTATTTCCTATGCTGCCACTCACCATTAATTATTTCCTATGCTGCCACTCACCATTAATTATTCCCTATGCTGCCTCTACACCATCAATTATTTCCTATACTGCCCCTCATAATTAATTATTTCCTATACTGCCCCTCATAATTATTTCCTATACTGCCCCTCATAATTAATTATTCCCTATGCTGCCCCTTACCATTAATTATTTCCTATTCTGCCCCTCACCATTAATTATTTCCTATACTGCCCCTCAAATTAATTATTTCCTATACTGCCCCTACACCATTAATTATTTCCTATACTTCCCCTCAAATTAATTTTTTCTTATACCGCTTTTCAACCATTAATTATTTCCTATACTTTCCCTCAAATTAATTATTTCCTATACTGCCCCTCATAATTATTTCCTATACTGCCCCTCATAATTATTCCCTATGTTGGCCCTGAAATTAATTATTTCCTATACTGCCCCTCCACCATTAATTATTTCCTATACTTCCCCTCCACCATTAATTATTTCCTATGCTGCCCCTCACCATTAATTATTCCCTATGCTGCCTCTCACCATTAATTATTTCCTATACTGGCCCTCATAATTAATTATTTCCTATACTGCCCCTCATAATTAATTATTTCCTATACTGCCTCTACACCATTAATTATTTCCTCTACTTCCCCTCAAATTAATTATTTCCTATACTGCCCCTCATAATTATTCCCTATGTTGCCCCTCATAATTATTCCCTATACTGCCCCTCATACTTAATTATTTCCTATGCTGCCTCTCATAATTATTTCCTATACTGCCCCTCATAATTATCTCCTATACTGCCCCTCATACTTAATTATTTCCTATACTGCCCCTCAAATTAATTATTTCCTATACTTCCCCTCACCATTAATTATTTCCTATACTGCCCCTCAAATTAATTATTTCCTATGCTGCCCCTCACCATTAATTATTTCCTATACCGCACCTCATAATTATTTCCTATACTGCCCCTCATAATTATTTCCTATACTGCCCCTCCACCATTAATTATTTCCTATACTGCCCCTCCACCATTAATTATTTCCTATACTGCCCCTCCACCATTAATTATTTCCCATACTTCCCCTCCACCATTAATTATTCCCTATGCTGCCCCTCACCATTAATTATTTCCTATACTGCCCCTCATAATTAATTATTTCCTATACTGCCCCTCATAATTAATTATTTCCTATACTGCCCCTCATAATTAATTATTTCCTATACTGCCCCTCACCATTAATTATTTCCTATACTGCCCCTCAAATTAATTATTTCCTATACTGCCCCTACACCATTAATTATTTCCTATACTGCCCCTCATAATTAATTATTTCCTATACTGCCCCTCATAATTAATTATTTCCTATACTGCCCCTCATAATTAATTATTTCCTATACTGCCCCTCATAATTAATTATTTCCTATGCTGACCCTCACCATTAATTATTTCCTATACTGCCCCTCAAATTAATTATTTCCTATACTGCCTCTACACCATTAATTATTTCCTATACTTCCCCTCAAATTAATTATTTCCTATACTGCCCCTCATAATTATTCCCTATGTTGGCCCTGAAATTAATTATTTCCTATACTGCCCCTCCACCATTAATTATTTCCTATACTTCCCCTCCACCATTAATTATTTCCTATGCTGCCCCTCACCATTAATTATTCCCTATGCTGCCCCTTACCATTAATTATTTCCTATACTGTCGCTCATAATTAATTATTTCCTATACTGCCCCTCATAATTAATTATTTCCTATACTGCCTCTACACCATTAATTATTTCCTATACTTCCCCTCAAATTAATTATTTCCTATACTGCCCCTCATAATTATTCCCTATGTTGCCCCTCATAATTATTCCCTATACTGCCCCTCATACTTAATTATTTCCTATGCTGCCCCTCATAATTATTTCCTATACTGCCCCTCATAATTATCTCCTATACTGCCCCTCATACTTAATTATTTCCTATACTGCCCCTCAAATTTATTATTTCCTATACTTCCCCTCACCATTAATTATTTCCTATACTGCCCCTCAAATTAATTATTTCCTATGCTGCCCCTCACCATTAATTATTTCCTATACCGCACCTCATAATTTATTTCCTATACTGCCCCTCATAATTATTTCCTTTACTGCCCCTCCACCATTAATTATTTCCTATACTGCCCCTCCACCATTAATTATTTCCTATACTGCCCCTCCACCATTAATTATTTCCTATACTTCCCCTCCACCATTAATTATTTCCTATGCTGCCCCCCACCATTAATTATTTCCTATACTGCCGCTCAAATTAATTATTTCCTACACTGCCCCTCATAATTATTCCCTATGTTGCCCCTCAAATTAATTATCTCCTATACTGCCCCTCATACTTAATTATTTCCTATGCTGCCACTCACCATTAATTATTTCCTATGCTGCCACTCACCATTAATTATTTCCTATACTGCCCCTACACCATTAATTATTTCCTATACTTCCCCTCTAATTAATTATTTCCTATACTTCCCCTCAAATTAATTATTTCCTATACTGCTTCTCAACCATTAATTATTTCCTATACTTCCCCTCAAATTAATTATTTCCTATACTGCCCCTCATAATTATTTCCTATACTGCCCCTCATAATTAATTATTCCCTATGCTGCCCCTCACCATTAATTATTTCCTATACTGCCCCTCATAATTAATTATTTCCTATACTTCCCCTCAAATTAATTTTTTCCTATACTGCCCCTCAAATTAATTATTTCCTATACTGCCCCCCACCATTAATTATTTCCTATGCTGCCCCTCACCATTAATCATTTCCTGTACTGCCCCTCAAATTAATTATTTCCTATATTGCCCCTCCACCATTAATCATTTCCTATACTGCCCCTCAAATTAAGTTTTTCCTATACTTCCCCTCAAATTAAGTATTTACTATACTGCCCCTCCACCATTAATTATTTCCTAAGCTGCCCCTCCACCGATAATTATTTCCTATACTGCCCCTCCACCATTAATTATTTCCTATACTGCCCCTCCACCATTAATTATTTCCTATACTGCCCCTCCACCATTATTTATTTCCCATACTTCCCCTCCACCATAAATGATTCCCTATGCTGCCCCTCACCATTAATTATTTCCTATACTGCCCCTCATAATTAATTATTTCCTATACTGCCCCTCAAATTAATTATTTCCTATACTGCCCCCCACCATTAATTATTTCCTATGCTGCCCCTCACCATTAATCATTTCCTGTACTGCCCCTCAAATTAATTATTTCCTATATTGCCCCTCCACCATTAATCATTTCCTATACTGCCCCTCAAATTAATTATTTCCTATACTGCCCCTCAAATTAATTATTTCCTATACTTCCCCTCAAATTAAGTATTTACTATACTGCCCCTCCACCGATAATTATTTCCTATACTGCCCCTCCACCGATAATTATTTCCTATACTGCCCCTCCACCATTAATTATTTCCTATACTGCCCCTCCACCATTAATTATTTCCTATACTGCCCCTCCACCATTAATTATTTCCCATACTTCCCCTCCACCATTAATGATTCCCTATGCTGCCCCTCACCATTAATTATTTCCTATACTGCCCGTCATAATTAATTATTTCCTATACTGCCCCTCATAATTAATTATTTCCTTTACTGCCCCTCATAATTAATTATTTCCTATACTGCCCCTCCACCATTAATTATTTCCTATACTTCCCCTCCACCATTAATTATTTCGTATGCTGCCCCTCACCATTAATTATTTCCTATACTGCCCCTCATAATTAATTATTTCCTATACTGCCCCTCATAATTAATTATTTCCTATACTGCCCCTCAAATTAATTATTTCCTATACTGCCCCTACACCATTAATTATTTCCTATACTTCCCCTCAAATTAATTATTTCCTATACTTCCCCTAAAATTAATTATTTCCTATACTGCTTCTCCACCATTAATTATTTCTTATACTGCCCCTCCACCATTAATTATTTCCTATACTTCCCCTCAAATTAATTATTTCCTATACTTCCCCTCAAATTAAATATTTCCTATACTGCCCCTCCACCATTAAATATATCCTATGCTGCCCCTCCACCATTAATTAGTTCCTATACTGCCCCCACCATTAATTATTTCCTATGTTTCCCCCCACCATTAATTATTTCCTATACTGCCCCTCAAATTAATTATTTCCTATACTGCCCCTCATAATTATTCCCTATGTTGCCCCTCAAATTAATTATCTCCTATACTGCCCCTCATTCTTAATTATTTCCCATGCTGCCCCTCACCATTAATTATTTCCTATACTGCCCCTCAAATTAATTATTTCCTATACTGCCCCTACACCATTAATTATTTCCTATACTTCCCCTCAAATTAATTATTTCCTATACCGCTTCTCAACCATTATTATTTTCTATACTTCCCCTCAAATTAATTATTTCCTAAACTGCCCCTCTTAATTATTTCCTATACTGCCCCTCATAATTAATTATTTCCTATTCTGCCCCTCATAATTAATTATTCCCTATTCTGCCCCTCATAATTAATTGTTTCCTATACTGCCCCTCATAATTAATTATTTCCTATGCTGACCCTCACCATTAATTATTTCCTATACTGCCCCTCAAATTAATTATTTCCTAAACTGCCTCTACACCATTTATTATTTCCTATACTTCCCCTCAAATTAATTATTTCCTATACTTCCCCTCAAATTAATTATTTCCTATACTGCCCCCCACCATTAATTATTTCCTATACTTCCCCTCAAATTAATTATTTCCTATACCGCTTCTCAACCATTAATTATTTCCTATACTTCCCCTCAAATTAATTATTTCCTATACTGCCCCTCATAATTATTTCCTATACTGCCCCTCATAGTTAATTATTTCCTATACTGCCCCTCATAATTAATTATTTCCTATACTGCCCCTCCACCATTAATTATTTTCTATACTTCCCCTCCACCATTAATTATTCCCTATGCTGCCCCTCACCATTAATTATTTCCTATACTGCCCCTCATAATTAATTATTTCCTATACTGCCCCTCATAATTAATTATTTCCTATACTGCCCCTCAAATTAATTATTTCCTATACTGCCCCTACACCATTAATTATTTCCTATACTTCCCCTCAAATTAATTATTTCCTATACTTCCCCTAAAATTAATTATTTCCTATACTGCTTCTCCACCATTAATTATTTCTTATACTGCCCCTCCACCATTAATTATTTCCTATAATTCCCCTCAAATTAATTATTTCCTATACTTCCCCTCAAATTAAATATTTCCTATACTGCCCCTCCACCATTAAATATATCCTATGCTGCCCCTCCACCATTAATTAGTTCCTATACTGCCCCCACCATTAATTATTTCCTATGTTTCCCCCCACCATTAATTATTTCCTATACTGCCCCTCAAATTAATTATTTCCTATACTGCCCCTCATAATTATTCCCTATGTTGCCCCTCAAATTAATTATCTCCTATACTGCCCCTCATTCTTAATTATTTCCCATGCTGCCCCTCACCATTAATTATTTCCTATACTGCCCCTCAAATTAATTATTTCCTATACTGCCCCTACACCATTAATTATTTCCTATACTTCCCCTCAAATTAATTATTTCCTATACCGCTTCTCAACCATTAATTATTTCCTATACTTCCCCTCAAATTAATTATTTCCTAAACTGCCCCTCTTAATTATTTCCTATACTGCCCCTCATAATTAATTATTTCCTATTCTGCCCCTCATAATTAATTATTCCCTATTCTGCCCCTCATAATTAATTGTTTCCTATACTGCCCCTCATAATTAATTATTTCCTATACTGCCCCTCATAATTAATTATTTCCTATGCTGACCCTCACCATTAATTATTTCCTATACTGCCCCTCAAATTAATTATTTCCTATACTGCCTCTACACCATTTATTATTTCCTATACTTCCCCTCAAATTAATTATTTCCTATACTTCCCCTCAAATTAATTATTTCCTATACTGCCCCCCACCATTAATTATTTCCTATACTTCCCCTCAAATTAATTATTTCCTATACCGCTTCTCAACCATTAATTATTTCCTATACTTCCCCTCAAATTAATTATTTCCTATACTGCCCCTCATAATTATTTCCTATACTGCCCCTCATAATTAATTATTTCCTATTCTGCCCCTCATAATTAATTATTTCCTATACTTCCCCTCAAATTAATTATTTCCTATACTGCCCCTCATAATTATTTCCTATACTTCCCCTCATAATTAATTATTCCCTATGCTGCCCCTCACCATTAATTATTTCCTATACTGCCCATCAAATTAATTATTTCCTATACTGCCCCTCCACCATTAATTATTTCCTATACTTCCCCTCTAATTAATTATTTCCTATACTTCCCCTCAAATTAATTATCTCCTATACTGCCCCTCATAATTAATTATTTCCTATGCTGCCCCTCCACCATTAATTATTTCCTATACTTCCCCTCAAATTATTTATTTCCTTTACTTCCCCTCAAATTAATTATTTCCTATACTGCCCCTCAAATTAATTATTTCCTATACTTCCCCTCAAATTAATTATTTCCTATACTGCCCCCCCACCATTAATTATTTCCTAAGCTGCCCCTCCTCCGATAATTATTTCCTATACTGCCTCTCATAATTAATTATTTCTTATACTGCCCCTCCACCATTAATTATTTCCTATACTTCCCCTCCACCATTAATTATTTCCTATGCTGCCCCTCACCATTAATTATTCCCTATGCTGCCTCTACACCATCAATTATTTCCTATACTGCCCCTCATAATTAATTATTTCCTATACTGCCCCTCATAATTATTTCCTATACTGCCCCTCATAATTAATTATTCCCTATGCTGCCCCTTACCATTAATTATTTCCTATACTGCCCCTCATAATTAATTATTTCCTATACTGCCCCTCATAATTAATTATTTCCTATGCTGACCCTCACCATTAATTATTTCCTATACTGCCCCTCAAATTAATTATTTCCTATACTGCCCCTCAAATTAATTATTTCCTATACTGCCCCTACACCATTAATTATTTCCTATACTTCCCTCAAATTAATTATTTCCTATACTGCCCCTCATAATTATTTCCTATACTGCCCCTCATAATTAATTATTCCCTATGCTGCCACTCACCATTAATTATTTCCTATACTGCCCCTCATAATTAATTATTTCCTATACTGCCCCTCATAATTATTTCCTATACTGCCCCTCATAGTTAATTATTTCCTATACTGCCCCTCATAATTAATTATTCCCTATACTGCCCATCATAATTAATTATTTCCTATACTGCCCCTCATAATAAAATATTTCCTATACTGCCCCTCATAATTAATTATTTTCTATGCTGACCCTCACCATTAATTATTTCCTATACTGCCCCTAAAATTAATTATTTCCTATACTGCCTCTACACCATTAATTATTTCCTATACTTTCCCTCAAATTAATTATTTCCTATACTGCCCCTCATAATTATTCCCTATGTTGGCCCTGAAATTAATTATTTCCTATGCTGCCCCTCACCATTAATTATTTCCTATACCGCACCTCAAATTAATTATTTTCTATACTGCCTCTACACCATTAATTATTTCCTATACTTCCCCTCAAATTAATTATTTCCTATACTGCCCCTCATAATTATTCCCTATGTTGGCCCTGAAATTAATTCTTTCCTATACTGCCCCTCCACCATTAATTATTTCCTATACTTCCCCTCCACCATTAATTATTTCCTATGCTGCCCCTCACCATTAATTATTCCCTATGCTGCCCCTCACCATTAATTATTTCCTATACTGCCCCTCATAATTCATTATTTCCTATACTGCCCCTCCTCATTAATTATTTCCTATACTTCCCTCAAATTAATTATTTCCTATACTGCCCCTCATAATAATTTCCTATACTGCCCCTCATAATTAATTATTCCCTATGCTGCCCCTCACCATTAATTATTTCCTATACTACCCCTCAAATTAATTATTTCCTATACTGCCTCTACACCATTAATTATTTCCTATACTTCCCCTCAAATTAATTATTTCCTATACTGCCCCTCATAATTATTCCCTATGTTGGCCCTGAAATTAATTATTTCCTATACTGCCCCTCCACCATTAATTATTTCCTATACTTCCCCTCCACCATTAATTATTTCCTATGCTGCCCCTCACCATTAATTATTCCCTATGCTGCCCCTCACCATTAATTATTTCCTATACTGTCGCTCATAATTAATTATTTCCTATACTGCCCCTCATAATTAATTATTTCCTATACTGCCTCTACACCATTAATTATTTCCTATACTTCCCCTCAAATTAATTATTTCCTATACTGCCCCTCATAATTATTCCCTATGTTGCCCCTCATAATTATTCCCTATACTGCCCCTCATACTTAATTATTTCCTATGCTGCCCCTCATAATTATTTCCTATACTGCCCCTCATAATTATTTCCTATACTGCCCCTCATACTTAATTATTTCCTATACTGCCCCTCAAATTAATTATTTCCTATACTTCCCCTCACCATTAATTATTTCCTATACTGCCCCTCCACCATTAATTATTTCCTATACTGCCCCTCATAATTAATTATTTCCTATACTGCCCCTCATAATTAATTATTTCCTTTACTGACCCTCATAATTAATTATTTCCTATACTTCCCCTCCACCATTAATTATTTCCTATACTGCCCCTCATAATTAATTATTTCCTATACTGCCCCTCATAATTAATTATTTCCTTTACTGACCCTCATAATTAATTATTTCCTATACTTCCCCTCCACCATTAATTATTTCCTATACTGCCCCTCATAATTAATTATTTCCTATACTGCCCCTCCTCATTAATTATTTCCTATACTTCCCTCAAATTAATTATTTCCTATACTGCCCCTCATAATTAATTATTCCCTATGCTGCCCCTCACCATTAATTATTTCCTATACTGCCCCTCACAATTATTCCCTATGTTGCCCCTCAAATTAATTATCTCCTATACTGCCCCTCATACTTAATTATTTCCTATGCTGCCACTCACCATTAATTATTTCCTATGCTGCCACTCACCATTAATTATTCCCTATGCTGCCTCTACACCATCAATTATTTCCTATACTGCCCCTCATAATTAATTATTTCCTATACTGCCCCTCATAATTATTTCCTATACTGCCCCTCATAATTAATTATTCCCTATGCTGCCCCTTACCATTAATTATTTCCTATTCTGCCCCTCACCATTAATTATTTCCTATACTGCCCCTCAAATTAATTATTTCCTATACTGCCCCTACACCATTAATTATTTCCTATACTTCCCCTCAAATTAATTTTTTCTTATACCGCTTTTCAACCATTAATTATTTCCTATACTTTCCCTCAAATTAATTATTTCCTATACTGCCCCTCATAATTATTTCCTATACTGCCCCTCATAATTATTCCCTATGTTGGCCCTGAAATTAATTATTTCCTATACTGCCCCTCCACCATTAATTATTTCCTATACTTCCCCTCCACCATTAATTATTTCCTATGCTGCCCCTCACCATTAATTATTCCCTATGCTGCCTCTCACCATTAATTATTTCCTATACTGGCCCTCATAATTAATTATTTCCTATACTGCCCCTCATAATTAATTATTTCCTATACTGCCTCTACACCATTAATTATTTCCTCTACTTCCCCTCAAATTAATTATTTCCTATACTGCCCCTCATAATTATTCCCTATGTTGCCCCTCATAATTATTCCCTATACTGCCCCTCATACTTAATTATTTCCTATGCTGCCTCTCATAATTATTTCCTATACTGCCCCTCATAATTATCTCCTATACTGCCCCTCATACTTAATTATTTCCTATACTGCCCCTCAAATTAATTATTTCCTATACTTCCCCTCACCATTAATTATTTCCTATACTGCCCCTCAAATTAATTATTTCCTATGCTGCCCCTCACCATTAATTATTTCCTATACCGCACCTCATAATTATTTCCTATACTGCCCCTCATAATTATTTCCTATACTGCCCCTCCACCATTAATTATTTCCTATACTGCCCCTCCACCATTAATTATTTCCTATACTGCCCCTCCACCATTAATTATTTCCCATACTTCCCCTCCACCATTAATTATTCCCTATGCTGCCCCTCACCATTAATTATTTCCTATACTGCCCCTCATAATTAATTATTTCCTATACTGCCCCTCATAATTAATTATTTCCTATACTGCCCCTCATAATTAATTATTTCCTATACTGCCCCTCAAATTAATTATTTCCTATACTGCCCCTCAAATTAATTATTTCCTATACTGCCCCTACACCATTAATTATTTCCTATACTGCCCCTCATAATTAATTATTTCCTATACTGCCCCTCATAATTAATTATTTCCTATACTGCCCCTCATAATTAATTATTTCCTATACTGCCCCTCATAATTAATTATTTCCTATGCTGACCCTCACCATTAATTATTTCCTATACTGCCCCTCAAATTAATTATTTCCTATACTGCCTCTACACCATTAATTATTTCCTATACTTCCCCTCAAATTAATTATTTCCTATACTGCCCCTCATAATTATTCCCTATGTTGGCCCTGAAATTAATTATTTCCTATACTGCCCCTCCACCATTAATTATTTCCTATACTTCCCCTCCACCATTAATTATTTCCTATGCTGCCCCTCACCATTAATTATTCCCTATGCTGCCCCTTACCATTAATTATTTCCTATACTGTCGCTCATAATTAATTATTTCCTATACTGCCCCTCATAATTAATTATTTCCTATACTGCCTCTACACCATTAATTATTTCCTATACTTCCCCTCAAATTAATTATTTCCTATACTGCCCCTCATAATTATTCCCTATGTTGCCCCTCATAATTATTCCCTATACTGCCCCTCATACTTAATTATTTCCTATGCTGCCCCTCATAATTATTTCCTATACTGCCCCTCATAATTATCTCCTATACTGCCCCTCATACTTAATTATTTCCTATACTGCCCCTCAAATTTATTATTTCCTATGCTGCCCCTCACCATTAATTATTTCCTATACCGCACCTCATAATTTATTTCCTATACTGCCCCTCATAATTATTTCCTTTACTGCCCCTCCACCATTAATTATTTCCTATACTGCCCCTCCACCATTAATTATTTCCTATACTGCCCCTCCACCATTAATTATTTCCTATACTTCCCCTCCACCATTAATTATTTCCTATGCTGCCCCCCACCATTAATTATTTCCTATACTGCCGCTCAAATTAATTATTTCCTACACTGCCCCTCATAATTATTCCCTATGTTGCCCCTCAAATTAATTATCTCCTATACTGCCCCTCATACTTAATTATTTCCTATGCTGCCACTCACCATTAATTATTTCCTATGCTGCCACTCACCATTAATTATTTCCTATACTGCCCCTACACCATTAATTATTTCCTATACTTCCCCTCTAATTAATTATTTCCTATACTTCCCCTCAAATTAATTATTTCCTATACTGCTTCTCAACCATTAATTATTTCCTATACTTCCCCTCAAATTAATTATTTCCTATACTGCCCCTCATAATTATTTCCTATACTGCCCCTCATAATTAATTATTCCCTATGCTGCCCCTCACCATTAATTATTTCCTATACTGCCCCTCATAATTAATTATTTCCTATACTTCCCCTCAAATTAATTATTTCCTATACTGCCCCTCAAATTAATTATTTCCTATACTGCCCCCCACCATTAATTATTTCCTATGCTGCCCCTCACCATTAATCATTTCCTGTACTGCCCCTCAAATTAATTATTTCCTATATTGCCCCTCCACCATTAATCATTTCCTATACTGCCCCTCAAATTAAGTTTTTCCTATACTTCCCCTCAAATTAAGTATTTACTATACTGCCCCTCCACCATTAATTATTTCCTAAGCTGCCCCTCCACCGATAATTATTTCCTATACTGCCCCTCCACCATTAATTATTTCCTATACTGCCCCTCCACCATTAATTATTTCCTATACTGCCCCTCCACCATTATTTATTTCCCATACTTCCCCTCCACCATAAATGATTCCCTATGCTGCCCCTCACCATTAATTATTTCCTATACTGCCCCTCATAATTAATTATTTCCTATACTGCCCCTCATAATTAATTATTTCCTATACTGCCCCTCATAATTAATTATTTCCTATACTGCCCCTCAAATTAATTATTTCCTATACTGCCCCTACACCATTAATTATTTCCTATACTTCCCCTCAAATTAATTATTTCCTATATTTCCCCTAAAATTAATTATTTCCTATACTGCTTCTCCACCATTAATTATTTCCTATACTGCCCCTCCACCATTAATTATTTCCTATACTTCCCCTCAAATTAATTATTTCCTATACTTCCCCTCAAATTAAATATTTCCTATACTGCCCCTCCACCATTAAATATATCCTATGCTGCCCCTCCACCATTAATTAGTTCCTATACTGCCCCCACCATTAATTATTTCCTATGCTGCCCCTCACCATTAATTATTTCCTATACTGCCCCTCAAATTAATTATTTCCTATACTGCCCCTCATAATTATTCCCTATGTTGCCCCTCAAATTAATTATCTCCTATACTGCCCCTCATTCTTAATTATTTCCCATGCTGCCCCTCACCATTAATTATTTCCTATACTGCCCCTCAAATTAATTATTTCCTATACTGCCCCTACACCATTAATTATTTCCTATACTTCCCCTCAAATTAATTATTTCCTATACCGCTTCTCAACCATTAATTATTTCCTATACTTCCCCTCAAATTAATTATTTCCTAAACTGCCCCTCTTAATTATTTCCTATACTGCCCCTCATAATTAATTATTTCCTATTCTGCCCCTCATAATTAATTATTCCGTATACTGCCCCTCATAATTAATTGTTTCCTATACTGCCCCTCATAATTAATTATTTCCTATACTGCCCCTCATAATTAATTATTTCCTATGCTGACCCTCACCATTAATTATTTCCTATACTGCCCCTCAAATTAATTATTTCCTATACTGCCTCTACACCATTTATTATTTCCTATACTCCCCCTCAAATTAATTATTTCCTATACTGCCCCTCAAATTAATTATTTCCTATACTGCCCCCCACCATTAATTATTTCCTATGCTGCCCCTCACCATTAATCATTTCCTGTACTGCCCCTCAAATTAATTATTTCCTATATTGCCCCTCCACCATTAATCATTTCCTATACTGCCCCTCAAATTAATTATTTCCTATACTGCCCCTCAAATTAATTATTTCCTATACTTCCCCTCAAATTAAGTATTTACTATACTGCCCCTCCACCGATAATTATTTCCTATACTGCCCCTCCACCGATAATTATTTCCTATACTGCCCCTCCACCATTAATTATTTCCTATACTGCCCCTCCACCATTAATTATTTCCTATACTGCCCCTCCACCATTAATTATTTCCCATACTTCCCCTCCACCATTAATGATTCCCTATGCTGCCCCTCACCATTAATTATTTCCTATACTGCCCGTCATAATTAATTATTTCCTATACTGCCCCTCAAATTAATTATTTCCTATACTGCCCCTACACCATTAATTATTTCCTATACTTCCCCTCAAATTAATTATTTCCTATACTTCCCCTAAAATTAATTATTTCCTATACTGCTTCTCCACCATTAATTATTTCTTATACTGCCCCTCCACCATTAATTATTTCCTATACTTCCCCTCAAATTAATTATTTCCTATACTTCCCCTCAAATTAAATATTTCCTATACTGCCCCTCCACCATTAAATATATCCTATGCTGCCCCTCCACCATTAATTAGTTCCTATACTGCCCCCACCATTAATTATTTCCTATGTTTCCCCCCACCATTAATTATTTCCTATACTGCCCCTCAAATTAATTATTTCCTATACTGCCCCTCATAATTATTCCCTATGTTGCCCCTCAAATTAATTATCTCCTATACTGCCCCTCATTCTTAATTATTTCCCATGCTGCCCCTCACCATTAATTATTTCCTATACTGCCCCTCAAATAATTATTTCCTATACTGCCCCTACACCATTAATTATTTCCTATACTTCCCCTCAAATTAATTATTTCCTATACCGCTTCTCAACCATTATTATTTTCTATACTTCCCCTCAAATTAATTATTTCCTAAACTGCCCCTCTTAATTATTTCCTATACTGCCCCTCATAATTAATTATTTCCTATTCTGCCCCTCATAATTAATTATTCCCTATTCTGCCCCTCATAATTAATTGTTTCCTATACTGCCCCTCATAATTAATTATTTCCTATGCTGACCCTCACCATTAATTATTTCCTATACTGCCCCTCAAATTAATTATTTCCTAAACTGCCTCTACACCATTTATTATTTCCTATACTTCCCCTCAAATTAATTATTTCCTATACTTCCCCTCAAATTAATTATTTCCTATACTGCCCCCCACCATTAATTATTTCCTATACTTCCCCTCAAATTAATTATTTCCTATACCGCTTCTCAACCATTAATTATTTCCTATACTTCCCCTCAAATTAATTATTTCCTATACTGCCCCTCATAATTATTTCCTATACTGCCCCTCATAATTAATTATTTCCTATTCTGCCCCTCATAATTAATTATTTCCTATACTGCCCCTCCACCATTAATTATTTTCTATACTTCCCCTCCACCATTAATTATTCCCTATGCTGCCCCTCACCATTAATTATTTCCTATACTGCCCCTCATAATTAATTATTTCCTATACTGCCCCTCATAATTAATTATTTCCTATACTGCCCCTCAAATTAATTATTTCCTATACTGCCCCTACACCATTAATTATTTCCTATACTTCCCCTCAAATTAATTATTTCCTATACTTCCCCTAAAATTAATTATTTCCTATACTGCTTCTCCACCATTAATTATTTCTTATACTGCCCCTCCACCATTAATTATTTCCTATAATTCCCCTCAAATTAATTATTTCCTATACTTCCCCTCAAATTAAATATTTCCTATACTGCCCCTCCACCATTAAATATATCCTATGCTGCCCCTCCACCATTAATTAGTTCCTATACTGCCCCCACCATTAATTATTTCCTATGTTTCCCCCCACCATTAATTATTTCCTATACTGCCCCTCAAATTAATTATTTCCTATACTGCCCCTCATAATTATTCCCTATGTTGCCCCTCAAATTAATTATCTCCTATACTGCCCCTCATTCTTAATTATTTCCCATGCTGCCCCTCACCATTAATTATTTCCTATACTGCCCCTCAAATTAATTATTTCCTATACTGCCCCTACACCATTAATTATTTCCTATACTTCCCCTCAAATTAATTATTTCCTATACCGCTTCTCAACCATTAATTATTTCCTATACTTCCCCTCAAATTAATTATTTCCTAAACTGCCCCTCTTAATTATTTCCTATACTGCCCCTCATAATTAATTATTTCCTATTCTGCCCCTCATAATTAATTATTCCCTATTCTGCCCCTCATAATTAATTGTTTCCTATACTGCCCCTCATAATTAATTATTTCCTATACTGCCCCTCATAATTAATTATTTCCTATGCTGACCCTCACCATTAATTATTTCCTATACTGCCCCTCAAATTAATTATTTCCTATACTGCCTCTACACCATTTATTATTTCCTATACTTCCCCTCAAATTAATTATTTCCTATACTTCCCCTCAAATTAATTATTTCCTATACTGCCCCCCACCATTAATTATTTCCTATACTTCCCCTCAAATTAATTATTTCCTATACCGCTTCTCAACCATTAATTATTTCCTATACTTCCCCTCAAATTAATTATTTCCTATACTGCCCCTCATAATTATTTCCTATACTGCCCCTCATAATTAATTATTTCCTATTCTGCCCCTCATAATTAATTATTTCCTATACTTCCCCTCAAATTAATTATTTCCTATACTGCCCCTCATAATTATTTCCTATACTGCCCCTCATAATTAATTATTCCCTATGCTGCCCCTCACCATTAATTATTTCCTATACTGCCCATCAAATTAATTATTTCCTATACTGCCCCTCCACCATTAATTATTTCCTATACTTCCCCTCTAATTAATTATTTCCTATACTTCCCCTCAAATTAATTATCTCCTATACTGCCCCTCATAATTAATTATTTCCTATGCTGCCCCTCAAATTAATTATTTCCTATACTTCCCCTCAAATTAATTATTTCCTATACTGCCCCCCCCACCATTAATTATTTCCTAAGCTGCCCCTCCTCCGATAATTATTTCCTATACTGCCTCTCATAATTAATTATTTCTTATACTGCCCCTCCACCATTAATTATTTCCTATACTTCCCCTCCACCATTAATTATTTCCTATGCTGCCCCTCACCATTAATTATTCCCTATGCTGCCTCTACACCATCAATTATTTCCTATACTGCCCCTCATAATTAATTATTTCCTATACTGCCCCTCATAATTATTTCCTATACTGCCCCTCATAATTAATTATTCCCTATGCTGCCCCTTACCATTAATTATTTCCTATACTGCCCCTCATAATTAATTATTTCCTATACTGCCCCTCATAATTAATTATTTCCTATGCTGACCCTCACCATTAATTATTTCCTATACTGCCCCTCAAATTAATTATTTCCTATACTGCCCCTCAAATTAATTATTTCCTATACTGCCCCTACACCATTAATTATTTCCTATACTTCCCTCAAATTAATTATTTCCTATACTGCCCCTCATAATTATTTCCTATACTGCCCCTCATAATTAATTATTCCCTATGCTGCCACTCACCATTAATTATTTCCTATACTGCCCCTCATAATTAATTATTTCCTATACTGCCCCTCATAATTATTTCCTATACTGCCCCTCATAGTTAATTATTTCCTATACTGCCCCTCATAATTAATTATTCCCTATACTGCCCATCATAATTAATTATTTCCTATACTGCCCCTCATAATAAAATATTTCCTATACTGCCCCTCATAATTAATTATTTTCTATGCTGACCCTCACCATTAATTATTTCCTATACTGCCCCTAAAATTAATTATTTCCTATACTGCCTCTACACCATTAATTATTTCCTATACTTTCCCTCAAATTAATTATTTCCTATACTGCCCCTCATAATTATTCCCTATGTTGGCCCTGAAATTAATTATTTCCTATGCTGCCCCTCACCATTAATTATTTCCTATACCGCACCTCAAATTAATTATTTTCTATACTGCCTCTACACCATTAATTATTTCCTATACTTCCCCTCAAATTAATTATTTCCTATACTGCCCCTCATAATTATTCCCTATGTTGGCCCTGAAATTAATTCTTTCCTATACTGCCCCTCCACCATTAATTATTTCCTATACTTCCCCTCCACCATTAATTATTTCCTATGCTGCCCCTCACCATTAATTATTCCCTATGCTGCCCCTCACCATTAATTATTTCCTATACTGCCCCTCATAATTCATTATTTCCTATACTGCCCCTCCTCATTAATTATTTCCTATACTTCCCTCAAATTAATTATTTCCTATACTGCCCCTCATAATTATTTCCTATACTGCCCCTCATAATTAATTATTCCCTATGCTGCCCCTCACCATTAATTATTTCCTATACTACCCCTCAAATTAATTATTTCCTATACTGCCTCTACACCATTAATTATTTCCTATACTTCCCCTCAAATTAATTATTTCCTATACTGCCCCTCATAATTATTCCCTATGTTGGCCCTGAAATTAATTATTTCCTATACTGCCCCTCCACCATTAATTATTTCCTATACTTCCCCTCCACCATTAATTATTTCCTATGCTGCCCCTCACCATTAATTATTCCCTATGCTGCCCCTCACCATTAATTATTTCCTATACTGTCGCTCATAATTAATTATTTCCTATACTGCCCCTCATAATTAATTATTTCCTATACTGCCTCTACACCATTAATTATTTCCTATACTTCCCCTCAAATTAATTATTTCCTATACTGCCCCTCATAATTATTCCCTATGTTGCCCCTCATAATTATTCCCTATACTGCCCCTCATACTTAATTATTTCCTATGCTGCCCCTCATAATTATTTCCTATACTGCCCCTCATAATTATTTCCTATACTGCCCCTCATACTTAATTATTTCCTATACTGCCCCTCAAATTAATTATTTCCTATACTTCCCCTCACCATTAATTATTTCCTATACTGCCCCTCCACCATTAATTATTTCCTATACTGCCCCTCATAATTAATTATTTCCTATACTGCCCCTCATAATTAATTATTTCCTTTACTGACCCTCATAATTAATTATTTCCTATACTTCCCCTCCACCATTAATTATTTCCTATACTGCCCCTCATAATTAATTATTTCCTATACTGCCCCTCATAATTAATTATTTCCTTTACTGACCCTCATAATTAATTATTTCCTATACTTCCCCTCCACCATTAATTATTTCCTATACTGCCCCTCATAATTAATTATTTCCTATACTGCCCCTCCTCATTAATTATTTCCTATACTTCCCTCAAATTAATTATTTCCTATACTGCCCCTCATAATTAATTATTCCCTATGCTGCCCCTCACCATTAATTATTTCCTATACTGCCCCTCATAATTATTCCCTATGTTGCCCCTCAAATTAATTATCTCCTATACTGCCCCTCATACTTAATTATTTCCTATGCTGCCACTCACCATTAATTATTTCCTATGCTGCCACTCACCATTAATTATTCCCTATGCTGCCTCTACACCATCAATTATTTCCTATACTGCCCCTCATAATTAATTATTTCCTATACTGCCCCTCATAATTATTTCCTATACTGCCCCTCATAATTAATTATTCCCTATGCTGCCCCTTACCATTAATTATTTCCTATTCTGCCCCTCACCATTAATTATTTCCTATACTGCCCCTCAAATTAATTATTTCCTATACTGCCCCTACACCATTAATTATTTCCTATACTTCCCCTCAAATTAATTTTTTCTTATACCGCTTTTCAACCATTAATTATTTCCTATACTTTCCCTCAAATTAATTATTTCCTATACTGCCCCTCATAATTATTTCCTATACTGCCCCTCATAATTATTCCCTATGTTGGCCCTGAAATTAATTATTTCCTATACTGCCCCTCCACCATTAATTATTTCCTATACTTCCCCTCCACCATTAATTATTTCCTATGCTGCCCCTCACCATTAATTATTCCCTATGCTGCCTCTCACCATTAATTATTTCCTATACTGGCCCTCATAATTAATTATTTCCTATACTGCCCCTCATAATTAATTATTTCCTATACTGCCTCTACACCATTAATTATTTCCTCTACTTCCCCTCAAATTAATTATTTCCTATACTGCCCCTCATAATTATTCCCTATGTTGCCCCTCATAATTATTCCCTATACTGCCCCTCATACTTAATTATTTCCTATGCTGCCTCTCATAATTATTTCCTATACTGCCCCTCATAATTATCTCCTATACTGCCCCTCATACTTAATTATTTCCTATACTGCCCCTCAAATTAATTATTTCCTATACTTCCCCTCACCATTAATTATTTCCTATACTGCCCCTCAAATTAATTATTTCCTATGCTGCCCCTCACCATTAATTATTTCCTATACCGCACCTCATAATTATTTCCTATACTGCCCCTCATAATTATTTCCTATACTGCCCCTCCACCATTAATTATTTCCTATACTGCCCCTCCACCATTAATTATTTCCTATACTGCCCCTCCACCATTAATTATTTCCCATACTTCCCCTCCACCATTAATTATTCCCTATGCTGCCCCTCACCATTAATTATTTCCTATACTGCCCCTCATAATTAATTATTTCCTATACTGCCCCTCATAATTAATTATTTCCTATACTGCCCCTCATAATTAATTATTTCCTATACTGCCCCTCACCATTAATTATTTCCTATACTGCCCCTCAAATTAATTATTTCCTATACTGCCCCTACACCATTAATTATTTCCTATACTGCCCCTCATAATTAATTATTTCCTATACTGCCCCTCATAATTAATTATTTCCTATACTGCCCCTCATAATTAATTATTTCCTATACTGCCCCTCATAATTAATTATTTCCTATGCTGACCCTCACCATTAATTATTTCCTATACTGCCCCTCAAATTAATTATTTCCTATACTGCCTCTACACCATTAATTATTTCCTATACTTCCCCTCAAATTAATTATTTCCTATACTGCCCCTCATAATTATTCCCTATGTTGGCCCTGAAATTAATTATTTCCTATACTGCCCCTCCACCATTAATTATTTCCTATACTTCCCCTCCACCATTAATTATTTCCTATGCTGCCCCTCACCATTAATTATTCCCTATGCTGCCCCTTACCATTAATTATTTCCTATACTGTCGCTCATAATTAATTATTTCCTATACTGCCCCTCATAATTAATTATTTCCTATACTGCCTCTACACCATTAATTATTTCCTATACTTCCCCTCAAATTAATTATTTCCTATACTGCCCCTCATAATTATTCCCTATGTTGCCCCTCATAATTATTCCCTATACTGCCCCTCATACTTAATTATTTCCTATGCTGCCCCTCATAATTATTTCCTATACTGCCCCTCATAATTATCTCCTATACTGCCCCTCATACTTAATTATTTCCTATACTGCCCCTCAAATTTATTATTTCCTATACTTCCCCTCACCATTAATTATTTCCTATACTGCCCCTCAAATTAATTATTTCCTATGCTGCCCCTCACCATTAATTATTTCCTATACCGCACCTCATAATTTATTTCCTATACTGCCCCTCATAATTATTTCCTTTACTGCCCCTCCACCATTAATTATTTCCTATACTGCCCCTCCACCATTAATTATTTCCTATACTGCCCCTCCACCATTAATTATTTCCTATACTTCCCCTCCACCATTAATTATTTCCTATGCTGCCCCCCACCATTAATTATTTCCTATACTGCCGCTCAAATTAATTATTTCCTACACTGCCCCTCATAATTATTCCCTATGTTGCCCCTCAAATTAATTATCTCCTATACTGCCCCTCATACTTAATTATTTCCTATGCTGCCACTCACCATTAATTATTTCCTATGCTGCCACTCACCATTAATTATTTCCTATACTGCCCCTACACCATTAATTATTTCCTATACTTCCCCTCTAATTAATTATTTCCTATACTTCCCCTCAAATTAATTATTTCCTATACTGCTTCTCAACCATTAATTATTTCCTATACTTCCCCTCAAATTAATTATTTCCTATACTGCCCCTCATAATTATTTCCTATACTGCCCCTCATAATTAATTATTCCCTATGCTGCCCCTCACCATTAATTATTTCCTATACTGCCCCTCATAATTAATTATTTCCTATACTTCCCCTCAAATTAATTTTTTCCTATACTGCCCCTCAAATTAATTATTTCCTATACTGCCCCCCACCATTAATTATTTCCTATGCTGCCCCTCACCATTAATCATTTCCTGTACTGCCCCTCAAATTAATTATTTCCTATATTGCCCCTCCACCATTAATCATTTCCTATACTGCCCCTCAAATTAAGTTTTTCCTATACTTCCCCTCAAATTAAGTATTTACTATACTGCCCCTCCACCATTAATTATTTCCTAAGCTGCCCCTCCACCGATAATTATTTCCTATACTGCCCCTCCACCATTAATTATTTCCTATACTGCCCCTCCACCATTAATTATTTCCTATACTGCCCCTCCACCATTATTTATTTCCCATACTTCCCCTCCACCATAAATGATTCCCTATGCTGCCCCTCACCATTAATTATTTCCTATACTGCCCCTCATAATTAATTATTTCCTATACTGCCCCTCAAATTAATTATTTCCTATACTGCCCCCCACCATTAATTATTTCCTATGCTGCCCCTCACCATTAATCATTTCCTGTACTGCCCCTCAAATTAATTATTTCCTATATTGCCCCTCCACCATTAATCATTTCCTATACTGCCCCTCAAATTAATTATTTCCTATACTGCCCCTCAAATTAATTATTTCCTATACTTCCCCTCAAATTAAGTATTTACTATACTGCCCCTCCACCGATAATTATTTCCTATACTGCCCCTCCACCGATAATTATTTCCTATACTGCCCCTCCACCATTAATTATTTCCTATACTGCCCCTCCACCATTAATTATTTCCTATACTGCCCCTCCACCATTAATTATTTCCCATACTTCCCCTCCACCATTAATGATTCCCTATGCTGCCCCTCACCATTAATTATTTCCTATACTGCCCGTCATAATTAATTATTTCCTATACTGCCCCTCATAATTAATTATTTCCTATACTGCCCCTCATAATTAATTATTTCCTATACTGCCCCTCCACCATTAATTATTTCCTATACTTCCCCTCCACCATTAATTATTTCGTATGCTGCCCCTCACCATTAATTATTTCCTATACTGCCCGTCATAATTAATTATTTCCTATACTGCCCCTCATAATTAATTATTTCCTTTACTGCCCCTCATAATTAATTATTTCCTATACTGCCCCTCCACCATTAATTATTTCCTATACTTCCCCTCCACCATTAATTATTTCGTATGCTGCCCCTCACCATTAATTATTTCCTATACTGCCCCTCATAATTAATTATTTCCTATACTGCCCCTCATAATTAATTATTTCCTATACTGCCCCTCAAATTAATTATTTCCTATACTGCCCCTACACCATTAATTATTTCCTATACTTCCCCTCAAATTAATTATTTCCTATACTTCCCCTAAAATTAATTATTTCCTATACTGCTTCTCCACCATTAATTATTTCTTATACTGCCCCTCCACCATTAATTATTTCCTATACTTCCCCTCAAATTAATTATTTCCTATACTTCCCCTCAAATTAAATATTTCCTATACTGCCCCTCCACCATTAAATATATCCTATGCTGCCCCTCCACCATTAATTAGTTCCTATACTGCCCCCACCATTAATTATTTCCTATGTTTCCCCCCACCATTAATTATTTCCTATACTGCCCCTCAAATTAATTATTTCCTATACTGACCCTCATAATTATTCCCTATGTTGCCCCTCAAATTAATTATCTCCTATACTGCCCCTCATTCTTAATTATTTCCCATGCTGCCCCTCACCATTAATTATTTCCTATACTGCCCCTCAAATTAATTATTTCCTATACTGCCCCTACACCATTAATTATTTCCTATACTTCCCCTCAAATTAATTATTTCCTATACCGCTTCTCAACCATTATTATTTTCTATACTTCCCCTCAAATTAATTATTTCCTAAACTGCCCCTCTTAATTATTTCCTATACTGCCCCTCATAATTAATTATTTCCTATTCTGCCCCTCATAATTAATTATTCCCTATTCTGCCCCTCATAATTAATTGTTTCCTATACTGCCCCTCATAATTAATTATTTCCTATGCTGACCCTCACCATTAATTATTTCCTATACTGCCCCTCAAATTAATTATTTCCTAAACTGCCTCTACACCATTTATTATTTCCTATACTTCCCCTCAAATTAATTATTTCCTATACTTCCCCTCAAATTAATTATTTCCTATACTGCCCCCCACCATTAATTATTTCCTATACTTCCCCTCAAATTAATTATTTCCTATACCGCTTCTCAACCATTAATTATTTCCTATACTTCCCCTCAAATTAATTATTTCCTATACTGCCCCTCATAATTATTTCCTATACTGCCCCTCATAGTTAATTATTTCCTATACTGCCCCTCATAATTAATTATTTCCTATACTGCCCCTCCACCATTAATTATTTTCTATACTTCCCCTCCACCATTAATTATTCCCTATGCTGCCCCTCACCATTAATTATTTCCTATACTGCCCCTCATAATTAATTATTTCCTATACTGCCCCTCATAATTAATTATTTCCTATACTGCCCCTCAAATTAATTATTTCCTATACTGCCCCTACACCATTAATTATTTCCTATACTTCCCCTCAAATTAATTATTTCCTATACTTCCCCTAAAATTAATTATTTCCTATACTGCTTCTCCACCATTAATTATTTCTTATACTGCCCCTCCACCATTAATTATTTCCTATAATTCCCCTCAAATTAATTATTTCCTATACTTCCCCTCAAATTAAATATTTCCTATACTGCCCCTCCACCATTAAATATATCCTATGCTGCCCCTCCACCATTAATTAGTTCCTATACTGCCCCCACCATTAATTATTTCCTATGTTTCCCCCCACCATTAATTATTTCCTATACTGCCCCTCAAATTAATTATTTCCTATACTGCCCCTCATAATTATTCCCTATGTTGCCCCTCAAATTAATTATCTCCTATACTGCCCCTCATTCTTAATTATTTCCCATGCTGCCCCTCACCATTAATTATTTCCTATACTGCCCCTCAAATTAATTATTTCCTATACTGCCCCTACACCATTAATTATTTCCTATACTTCCCCTCAAATTAATTATTTCCTATACCGCTTCTCAACCATTAATTATTTCCTATACTTCCCCTCAAATTAATTATTTCCTAAACTGCCCCTCTTAATTATTTCCTATACTGCCCCTCATAATTAATTATTTCCTATTCTGCCCCTCATAATTAATTATTCCCTATTCTGCCCCTCATAATTAATTGTTTCCTATACTGCCCCTCATAATTAATTATTTCCTATACTGCCCCTCATAATTAATTATTTCCTATGCTGACCCTCACCATTAATTATTTCCTATACTGCCCCTCAAATTAATTATTTCCTATACTGCCTCTACACCATTTATTATTTCCTATACTTCCCCTCAAATTAATTATTTCCTATACTTCCCCTCAAATTAATTATTTCCTATACTGCCCCCCACCATTAATTATTTCCTATACTTCCCCTCAAATTAATTATTTCCTATACCGCTTCTCAACCATTAATTATTTCCTATACTTCCCCTCAAATTAATTATTTCCTATACTGCCCCTCATAATTATTTCCTATACTGCCCCTCATAATTAATTATTTCCTATTCTGCCCCTCATAATTAATTATTTCCTATACTTCCCCTCAAATTAATTATTTCCTATACTGCCCCTCATAATTATTTCCTATACTGCCCCTCATAATTAATTATTCCCTATGCTGCCCCTCACCATTAATTATTTCCTATACTGCCCATCAAATTAATTATTTCCTATACTGCCCCTCCACCATTAATTATTTCCTATACTTCCCCTCTAATTAATTATTTCCTATACTTCCCCTCAAATTAATTATCTCCTATACTGCCCCTCATAATTAATTATTTCCTATGCTGCCCCTCCACCATTAATTATTTCCTATACTTCCCCTCAAATTATTTATTTCCTTTACTTCCCCTCAAATTAATTATTTCCTATACTGCCCCTCAAATTAATTATTTCCTATACTTCCCCTCAAATTAATTATTTCCTATACTGCCCCCCCCACCATTAATTATTTCCTAAGCTGCCCCTCCTCCGATAATTATTTCCTATACTGCCTCTCATAATTAATTATTTCTTATACTGCCCCTCCACCATTAATTATTTCCTATACTTCCCCTCCACCATTAATTATTTCCTATGCTGCCCCTCACCATTAATTATTCCCTATGCTGCCTCTACACCATCAATTATTTCCTATACTGCCCCTCATAATTAATTATTTCCTATACTGCCCCTCATAATTATTTCCTATACTGCCCCTCATAATTAATTATTCCCTATGCTGCCCCTTACCATTAATTATTTCCTATACTGCCCCTCATAATTAATTATTTCCTATACTGCCCCTCATAATTAATTATTTCCTATGCTGACCCTCACCATTAATTATTTCCTATACTGCCCCTCAAATTAATTATTTCCTATACTGCCCCTCAAATTAATTATTTCCTATACTGCCCCTACACCATTAATTATTTCCTATACTTCCCTCAAATTAATTATTTCCTATACTGCCCCTCATAATTATTTCCTATACTGCCCCTCATAATTAATTATTCCCTATGCTGCCACTCACCATTAATTATTTCCTATACTGCCCCTCATAATTAATTATTTCCTATACTGCCCCTCATAATTATTTCCTATACTGCCCCTCATAGTTAATTATTTCCTATACTGCCCCTCATAATTAATTATTCCCTATACTGCCCATCATAATTAATTATTTCCTATACTGCCCCTCATAATAAAATATTTCCTATACTGCCCCTCATAATTAATTATTTTCTATGCTGACCCTCACCATTAATTATTTCCTATACTGCCCCTAAAATTAATTATTTCCTATACTGCCTCTACACCATTAATTATTTCCTATACTTTCCCTCAAATTAATTATTTCCTATACTGCCCCTCATAATTATTCCCTATGTTGGCCCTGAAATTAATTATTTCCTATGCTGCCCCTCACCATTAATTATTTCCTATACCGCACCTCAAATTAATTATTTTCTATACTGCCTCTACACCATTAATTATTTCCTATACTTCCCCTCAAATTAATTATTTCCTATACTGCCCCTCATAATTATTCCCTATGTTGGCCCTGAAATTAATTCTTTCCTATACTGCCCCTCCACCATTAATTATTTCCTATACTTCCCCTCCACCATTAATTATTTCCTATGCTGCCCCTCACCATTAATTATTCCCTATGCTGCCCCTCACCATTAATTATTTCCTATACTGCCCCTCATAATTCATTATTTCCTATACTGCCCCTCCTCATTAATTATTTCCTATACTTCCCTCAAATTAATTATTTCCTATACTGCCCCTCATAATAATTTCCTATACTGCCCCTCATAATTAATTATTCCCTATGCTGCCCCTCACCATTAATTATTTCCTATACTACCCCTCAAATTAATTATTTCCTATACTGCCTCTACACCATTAATTATTTCCTATACTTCCCCTCAAATTAATTATTTCCTATACTGCCCCTCATAATTATTCCCTATGTTGGCCCTGAAATTAATTATTTCCTATACTGCCCCTCCACCATTAATTATTTCCTATACTTCCCCTCCACCATTAATTATTTCCTATGCTGCCCCTCACCATTAATTATTCCCTATGCTGCCCCTCACCATTAATTATTTCCTATACTGTCGCTCATAATTAATTATTTCCTATACTGCCCCTCATAATTAATTATTTCCTATACTGCCTCTACACCATTAATTATTTCCTATACTTCCCCTCAAATTAATTATTTCCTATACTGCCCCTCATAATTATTCCCTATGTTGCCCCTCATAATTATTCCCTATACTGCCCCTCATACTTAATTATTTCCTATGCTGCCCCTCATAATTATTTCCTATACTGCCCCTCATAATTATTTCCTATACTGCCCCTCATACTTAATTATTTCCTATACTGCCCCTCAAATTAATTATTTCCTATACTTCCCCTCACCATTAATTATTTCCTATACTGCCCCTCCACCATTAATTATTTCCTATACTGCCCCTCATAATTAATTATTTCCTATACTGCCCCTCATAATTAATTATTTCCTTTACTGACCCTCATAATTAATTATTTCCTATACTTCCCCTCCACCATTAATTATTTCCTATACTGCCCCTCATAATTAATTATTTCCTATACTGCCCCTCATAATTAATTATTTCCTTTACTGACCCTCATAATTAATTATTTCCTATACTTCCCCTCCACCATTAATTATTTCCTATACTGCCCCTCATAATTAATTATTTCCTATACTGCCCCTCCTCATTAATTATTTCCTATACTTCCCTCAAATTAATTATTTCCTATACTGCCCCTCATAATTAATTATTCCCTATGCTGCCCCTCACCATTAATTATTTCCTATACTGCCCCTCACAATTATTCCCTATGTTGCCCCTCAAATTAATTATCTCCTATGCTGCCCCTCATACTTAATTATTTCCTATGCTGCCACTCACCATTAATTATTTCCTATGCTGCCACTCACCATTAATTATTCCCTATGCTGCCTCTACACCATCAATTATTTCCTATACTGCCCCTCATAATTAATTATTTCCTATACTGCCCCTCATAATTATTTCCTATACTGCCCCTCATAATTAATTATTCCCTATGCTGCCCCTTACCATTAATTATTTCCTATTCTGCCCCTCACCATTAATTATTTCCTATACTGCCCCTCAAATTAATTATTTCCTATACTGCCCCTACACCATTAATTATTTCCTATACTTCCCCTCAAATTAATTTTTTCTTATACCGCTTTTCAACCATTAATTATTTCCTATACTTTCCCTCAAATTAATTATTTCCTATACTGCCCCTCATAATTATTTCCTATACTGCCCCTCATAATTATTCCCTATGTTGGCCCTGAAATTAATTATTTCCTATACTGCCCCTCCACCATTAATTATTTCCTATACTTCCCCTCCACCATTAATTATTTCCTATGCTGCCCCTCACCATTAATTATTCCCTATGCTGCCTCTCACCATTAATTATTTCCTATACTGGCCCTCATAATTAATTATTTCCTATACTGCCCCTCATAATTAATTATTTCCTATACTGCCTCTACACCATTAATTATTTCCTCTACTTCCCCTCAAATTAATTATTTCCTATACTGCCCCTCATAATTATTCCCTATGTTGCCCCTCATAATTATTCCCTATACTGCCCCTCATACTTAATTATTTCCTATGCTGCCTCTCATAATTATTTCCTATACTGCCCCTCATAATTATCTCCTATACTGCCCCTCATACTTAATTATTTCCTATACTGCCCCTCAAATTAATTATTTCCTATACTTCCCCTCACCATTAATTATTTCCTATACTGCCCCTCAAATTAATTATTTCCTATGCTGCCCCTCACCATTAATTATTTCCTATACCGCACCTCATAATTATTTCCTATACTGCCCCTCATAATTATTTCCTATACTGCCCCTCCACCATTAATTATTTCCTATACTGCCCCTCCACCATTAATTATTTCCTATACTGCCCCTCCACCATTAATTATTTCCCATACTTCCCCTCCACCATTAATTATTCCCTATGCTGCCCCTCACCATTAATTATTTCCTATACTGCCCCTCATAATTAATTATTTCCTATACTGCCCCTCATAATTAATTATTTCCTATACTGCCCCTCATAATTAATTATTTCCTATACTGCCCCTCACCATTAATTATTTCCTATACTGCCCCTCAAATTAATTATTTCCTATACTGCCCCTACACCATTAATTATTTCCTATACTGCCCCTCATAATTAATTATTTCCTATACTGCCCCTCATAATTAATTATTTCCTATACTGCCCCTCATAATTAATTATTTCCTATACTGCCCCTCATAATTAATTATTTCCTATGCTGACCCTCACCATTAATTATTTCCTATACTGCCCCTCAAATTAATTATTTCCTATACTGCCTCTACACCATTAATTATTTCCTATACTTCCCCTCAAATTAATTATTTCCTATACTGCCCCTCATAATTATTCCCTATGTTGGCCCTGAAATTAATTATTTCCTATACTGCCCCTCCACCATTAATTATTTCCTATACTTCCCCTCCACCATTAATTATTTCCTATGCTGCCCCTCACCATTAATTATTCCCTATGCTGCCCCTTACCATTAATTATTTCCTATACTGTCGCTCATAATTAATTATTTCCTATACTGCCCCTCATAATTAATTATTTCCTATACTGCCTCTACACCATTAATTATTTCCTATACTTCCCCTCAAATTAATTATTTCCTATACTGCCCCTCATAATTATTCCCTATGTTGCCCCTCATAATTATTCCCTATACTGCCCCTCATACTTAATTATTTCCTATGCTGCCCCTCATAATTATTTCCTATACTGCCCCTCATAATTATCTCCTATACTGCCCCTCATACTTAATTATTTCCTATACTGCCCCTCAAATTTATTATTTCCTATGCTGCCCCTCACCATTAATTATTTCCTATACCGCACCTCATAATTTATTTCCTATACTGCCCCTCATAATTATTTCCTTTACTGCCCCTCCACCATTAATTATTTCCTATACTGCCCCTCCACCATTAATTATTTCCTATACTGCCCCTCCACCATTAATTATTTCCTATACTTCCCCTCCACCATTAATTATTTCCTATGCTGCCCCCCACCATTAATTATTTCCTATACTGCCGCTCAAATTAATTATTTCCTACACTGCCCCTCATAATTATTCCCTATGTTGCCCCTCAAATTAATTATCTCCTATACTGCCCCTCATACTTAATTATTTCCTATGCTGCCACTCACCATTAATTATTTCCTATGCTGCCACTCACCATTAATTATTTCCTATACTGCCCCTACACCATTAATTATTTCCTATACTTCCCCTCTAATTAATTATTTCCTATACTTCCCCTCAAATTAATTATTTCCTATACTGCTTCTCAACCATTAATTATTTCCTATACTTCCCCTCAAATTAATTATTTCCTATACTGCCCCTCATAATTATTTCCTATACTGCCCCTCATAATTAATTATTCCCTATGCTGCCCCTCACCATTAATTATTTCCTATACTGCCCCTCATAATTAATTATTTCCTATACTTCCCCTCAAATTAATTTTTTCCTATACTGCCCCTCAAATTAATTATTTCCTATACTGCCCCCCACCATTAATTATTTCCTATGCTGCCCCTCACCATTAATCATTTCCTGTACTGCCCCTCAAATTAATTATTTCCTATATTGCCCCTCCACCATTAATCATTTCCTATACTGCCCCTCAAATTAAGTTTTTCCTATACTTCCCCTCAAATTAAGTATTTACTATACTGCCCCTCCACCATTAATTATTTCCTAAGCTGCCCCTCCACCGATAATTATTTCCTATACTGCCCCTCCACCATTAATTATTTCCTATACTGCCCCTCCACCATTAATTATTTCCTATACTGCCCCTCCACCATTATTTATTTCCCATACTTCCCCTCCACCATAAATGATTCCCTATGCTGCCCCTCACCATTAATTATTTCCTATACTGCCCCTCATAATTAATTATTTCCTATACTGCCCCTCCACCATTAATTATTTCCTATACTTCCCCTCCACCATTAATTATTCCCTATGCTGCCCCTCACCATTAATTATTTCCTATACTGCCCCTCATAATTAATTATTTCCTATACTGCCCCTCAAATTAATTATTTCCTATACTGCCCCTACACCATTAATTATTTCCTATACTTCCCCTCAAATTAATTATTTCCTATATTTCCCCTAAAATTAATTATTTCCTATACTGCTTCTCCACCATTAATTATTTCCTATACTGCCCCTCCACCATTAATTATTTCCTATACTTCCCCTCAAATTAATTATTTCCTATACTTCCCCTCAAATTAAATATTTCCTATACTGCCCCTCCACCATTAAATATATCCTATGCTGCCCCTCCACCATTAATTAGTTCCTATACTGCCCCCACCATTAATTATTTCCTATGCTGCCCCTCACCATTAATTATTTCCTATACTGCCCCTCAAATTAATTATTTCCTATACTGCCCCTCATAATTATTCCCTATGTTGCCCCTCAAATTAATTATCTCCTATACTGCCCCTCATTCTTAATTATTTCCCATGCTGCCCCTCACCATTAATTATTTCCTATACTGCCCCTCAAATTAATTATTTCCTATACTGCCCCTACACCATTAATTATTTCCTATACTTCCCCTCAAATTAATTATTTCCTATACCGCTTCTCAACCATTAATTATTTCCTATACTTCCCCTCAAATTAATTATTTCCTAAACTGCCCCTCTTAATTATTTCCTATACTGCCCCTCATAATTAATTATTTCCTATTCTGCCCCTCATAATTAATTATTCCGTATACTGCCCCTCATAATTAATTGTTTCCTATACTGCCCCTCATAATTAATTATTTCCTATACTGCCCCTCATAATTAATTATTTCCTATGCTGACCCTCACCATTAATTATTTCCTATACTGCCCCTCAAATTAATTATTTCCTATACTGCCTCTACACCATTTATTATTTCCTATACTCCCCCTCAAATTAATTATTTCCTATACTGCCCCTCAAATTAATTATTTCCTATACTGCCCCCCACCATTAATTATTTCCTATGCTGCCCCTCACCATTAATCATTTCCTGTACTGCCCCTCAAATTAATTATTTCCTATATTGCCCCTCCACCATTAATCATTTCCTATACTGCCCCTCAAATTAATTATTTCCTATACTGCCCCTCAAATTAATTATTTCCTATACTTCCCCTCAAATTAAGTATTTACTATACTGCCCCTCCACCGATAATTATTTCCTATACTGCCCCTCCACCGATAATTATTTCCTATACTGCCCCTCCACCATTAATTATTTCCTATACTGCCCCTCCACCATTAATTATTTCCTATACTGCCCCTCCACCATTAATTATTTCCCATACTTCCCCTCCACCATTAATGATTCCCTATGCTGCCCCTCACCATTAATTATTTCCTATACTGCCCGTCATAATTAATTATTTCCTATACTGCCCCTCATAATTAATTATTTCCTATACTGCCCCTCATAATTAATTATTTCCTATACTGCCCCTCCACCATTAATTATTTCCTATACTTCCCCTCCACCATTAATTATTTCGTATGCTGCCCCTCACCATTAATTATTTCCTATACTGCCCCTCATAATTAATTATTTCCTATACTGCCCCTCATAATTAATTATTTCCTATACTGCCCCTCAAATTAATTATTTCCTATACTGCCCCTACACCATTAATTATTTCCTATACTTCCCCTCAAATTAATTATTTCCTATACTTCCCCTAAAATTAATTATTTCCTATACTGCTTCTCCACCATTAATTATTTCTTATACTGCCCCTCCACCATTAATTATTTCCTATACTTCCCCTCAAATTAATTATTTCCTATACTTCCCCTCAAATTAAATATTTCCTATACTGCCCCTCCACCATTAAATATATCCTATGCTGCCCCTCCACCATTAATTAGTTCCTATACTGCCCCCACCATTAATTATTTCCTATGTTTCCCCCCACCATTAATTATTTCCTATACTGCCCCTCAAATTAATTATTTCCTATACTGCCCCTCATAATTATTCCCTATGTTGCCCCTCAAATTAATTATCTCCTATACTGCCCCTCATTCTTAATTATTTCCCATGCTGCCCCTCACCATTAATTATTTCCTATACTGCCCCTCAAATTAATTATTTCCTATACTGCCCCTACACCATTAATTATTTCCTATACTTCCCCTCAAATTAATTATTTCCTATACCGCTTCTCAACCATTATTATTTTCTATACTTCCCCTCAAATTAATTATTTCCTAAACTGCCCCTCTTAATTATTTCCTATACTGCCCCTCATAATTAATTATTTCCTATTCTGCCCCTCATAATTAATTATTCCCTATTCTGCCCCTCATAATTAATTGTTTCCTATACTGCCCCTCATAATTAATTATTTCCTATGCTGACCCTCACCATTAATTATTTCCTATACTGCCCCTCAAATTAATTATTTCCTAAACTGCCTCTACACCATTTATTATTTCCTATACTTCCCCTCAAATTAATTATTTCCTATACTTCCCCTCAAATTAATTATTTCCTATACTGCCCCCCACCATTAATTATTTCCTATACTTCCCCTCAAATTAATTATTTCCTATACCGCTTCTCAACCATTAATTATTTCCTATACTTCCCCTCAAATTAATTATTTCCTATACTGCCCCTCATAATTATTTCCTATACTGCCCCTCATAGTTAATTATTTCCTATACTGCCCCTCATAATTAATTATTTCCTATACTGCCCCTCCACCATTAATTATTTTCTATACTTCCCCTCCACCATTAATTATTCCCTATGCTGCCCCTCACCATTAATTATTTCCTATACTGCCCCTCATAATTAATTATTTCCTATACTGCCCCTCATAATTAATTATTTCCTATACTGCCCCTCAAATTAATTATTTCCTATACTGCCCCTACACCATTAATTATTTCCTATACTTCCCCTCAAATTAATTATTTCCTATACTTCCCCTAAAATTAATTATTTCCTATACTGCTTCTCCACCATTAATTATTTCTTATACTGCCCCTCCACCATTAATTATTTCCTATAATTCCCCTCAAATTAATTATTTCCTATACTTCCCCTCAAATTAAATATTTCCTATACTGCCCCTCCACCATTAAATATATCCTATGCTGCCCCTCCACCATTAATTAGTTCCTATACTGCCCCCACCATTAATTATTTCCTATGTTTCCCCCCACCATTAATTATTTCCTATACTGCCCCTCAAATTAATTATTTCCTATACTGCCCCTCATAATTATTCCCTATGTTGCCCCTCAAATTAATTATCTCCTATACTGCCCCTCATTCTTAATTATTTCCCATGCTGCCCCTCACCATTAATTATTTCCTATACTGCCCCTCAAATTAATTATTTCCTATACTGCCCCTACACCATTAATTATTTCCTATACTTCCCCTCAAATTAATTATTTCCTATACCGCTTCTCAACCATTAATTATTTCCTATACTTCCCCTCAAATTAATTATTTCCTAAACTGCCCCTCTTAATTATTTCCTATACTGCCCCTCATAATTAATTATTTCCTATTCTGCCCCTCATAATTAATTATTCCCTATTCTGCCCCTCATAATTAATTGTTTCCTATACTGCCCCTCATAATTAATTATTTCCTATACTGCCCCTCATAATTAATTATTTCCTATGCTGACCCTCACCATTAATTATTTCCTATACTGCCCCTCAAATTAATTATTTCCTATACTGCCTCTACACCATTTATTATTTCCTATACTTCCCCTCAAATTAATTATTTCCTATACTTCCCCTCAAATTAATTATTTCCTATACTGCCCCCCACCATTAATTATTTCCTATACTTCCCCTCAAATTAATTATTTCCTATACCGCTTCTCAACCATTAATTATTTCCTATACTTCCCCTCAAATTAATTATTTCCTATACTGCCCCTCATAATTATTTCCTATACTGCCCCTCATAATTAATTATTTCCTATTCTGCCCCTCATAATTAATTATTTCCTATACTTCCCCTCAAATTAATTATTTCCTATACTGCCCCTCATAATTATTTCCTATACTGCCCCTCATAATTAATTATTCCCTATGCTGCCCCTCACCATTAATTATTTCCTATACTGCCCATCAAATTAATTATTTCCTATACTGCCCCTCCACCATTAATTATTTCCTATACTTCCCCTCTAATTAATTATTTCCTATACTTCCCCTCAAATTAATTATCTCCTATACTGCCCCTCATAATTAATTATTTCCTATGCTGCCCCTCCACCATTAATTATTTCCTATACTTCCCCTCAAATTATTTATTTCCTTTACTTCCCCTCAAATTAATTATTTCCTATACTGCCCCTCAAATTAATTATTTCCTATACTTCCCCTCAAATTAATTATTTCCTATACTGCCCCCCCCACCATTAATTATTTCCTAAGCTGCCCCTCCTCCGATAATTATTTCCTATACTGCCTCTCATAATTAATTATTTCTTATACTGCCCCTCCACCATTAATTATTTCCTATACTTCCCCTCCACCATTAATTATTTCCTATGCTGCCCCTCACCATTAATTATTCCCTATGCTGCCTCTACACCATCAATTATTTCCTATACTGCCCCTCATAATTAATTATTTCCTATACTGCCCCTCATAATTATTTCCTATACTGCCCCTCATAATTAATTATTCCCTATGCTGCCCCTTACCATTAATTATTTCCTATACTGCCCCTCATAATTAATTATTTCCTATACTGCCCCTCATAATTAATTATTTCCTATGCTGACCCTCACCATTAATTATTTCCTATACTGCCCCTCAAATTAATTATTTCCTATACTGCCCCTCAAATTAATTATTTCCTATACTGCCCCTACACCATTAATTATTTCCTATACTTCCCTCAAATTAATTATTTCCTATACTGCCCCTCATAATTATTTCCTATACTGCCCCTCATAATTAATTATTCCCTATGCTGCCACTCACCATTAATTATTTCCTATACTGCCCCTCATAATTAATTATTTCCTATACTGCCCCTCATAATTATTTCCTATACTGCCCCTCATAGTTAATTATTTCCTATACTGCCCCTCATAATTAATTATTCCCTATACTGCCCATCATAATTAATTATTTCCTATACTGCCCCTCATAATAAAATATTTCCTATACTGCCCCTCATAATTAATTATTTTCTATGCTGACCCTCACCATTAATTATTTCCTATACTGCCCCTAAAATTAATTATTTCCTATACTGCCTCTACACCATTAATTATTTCCTATACTTTCCCTCAAATTAATTATTTCCTATACTGCCCCTCATAATTATTCCCTATGTTGGCCCTGAAATTAATTATTTCCTATGCTGCCCCTCACCATTAATTATTTCCTATACCGCACCTCAAATTAATTATTTTCTATACTGCCTCTACACCATTAATTATTTCCTATACTTCCCCTCAAATTAATTATTTCCTATACTGCCCCTCATAATTATTCCCTATGTTGGCCCTGAAATTAATTCTTTCCTATACTGCCCCTCCACCATTAATTATTTCCTATACTTCCCCTCCACCATTAATTATTTCCTATGCTGCCCCTCACCATTAATTATTCCCTATGCTGCCCCTCACCATTAATTATTTCCTATACTGCCCCTCATAATTCATTATTTCCTATACTGCCCCTCCTCATTAATTATTTCCTATACTTCCCTCAAATTAATTATTTCCTATACTGCCCCTCATAATAATTTCCTATACTGCCCCTCATAATTAATTATTCCCTATGCTGCCCCTCACCATTAATTATTTCCTATACTACCCCTCAAATTAATTATTTCCTATACTGCCTCTACACCATTAATTATTTCCTATACTTCCCCTCAAATTAATTATTTCCTATACTGCCCCTCATAATTATTCCCTATGTTGGCCCTGAAATTAATTATTTCCTATACTGCCCCTCCACCATTAATTATTTCCTATACTTCCCCTCCACCATTAATTATTTCCTATGCTGCCCCTCACCATTAATTATTCCCTATGCTGCCCCTCACCATTAATTATTTCCTATACTGTCGCTCATAATTAATTATTTCCTATACTGCCCCTCATAATTAATTATTTCCTATACTGCCTCTACACCATTAATTATTTCCTATACTTCCCCTCAAATTAATTATTTCCTATACTGCCCCTCATAATTATTCCCTATGTTGCCCCTCATAATTATTCCCTATACTGCCCCTCATACTTAATTATTTCCTATGCTGCCCCTCATAATTATTTCCTATACTGCCCCTCATAATTATTTCCTATACTGCCCCTCATACTTAATTATTTCCTATACTGCCCCTCAAATTAATTATTTCCTATACTTCCCCTCACCATTAATTATTTCCTATACTGCCCCTCCACCATTAATTATTTCCTATACTGCCCCTCATAATTAATTATTTCCTATACTGCCCCTCATAATTAATTATTTCCTTTACTGACCCTCATAATTAATTATTTCCTATACTTCCCCTCCACCATTAATTATTTCCTATACTGCCCCTCATAATTAATTATTTCCTATACTGCCCCTCATAATTAATTATTTCCTTTACTGACCCTCATAATTAATTATTTCCTATACTTCCCCTCCACCATTAATTATTTCCTATACTGCCCCTCATAATTAATTATTTCCTATACTGCCCCTCCTCATTAATTATTTCCTATACTTCCCTCAAATTAATTATTTCCTATACTGCCCCTCATAATTAATTATTCCCTATGCTGCCCCTCACCATTAATTATTTCCTATACTGCCCCTCACAATTATTCCCTATGTTGCCCCTCAAATTAATTATCTCCTATGCTGCCCCTCATACTTAATTATTTCCTATGCTGCCACTCACCATTAATTATTTCCTATGCTGCCACTCACCATTAATTATTCCCTATGCTGCCTCTACACCATCAATTATTTCCTATACTGCCCCTCATAATTAATTATTTCCTATACTGCCCCTCATAATTATTTCCTATACTGCCCCTCATAATTAATTATTCCCTATGCTGCCCCTTACCATTAATTATTTCCTATTCTGCCCCTCACCATTAATTATTTCCTATACTGCCCCTCAAATTAATTATTTCCTATACTGCCCCTACACCATTAATTATTTCCTATACTTCCCCTCAAATTAATTTTTTCTTATACCGCTTTTCAACCATTAATTATTTCCTATACTTTCCCTCAAATTAATTATTTCCTATACTGCCCCTCATAATTATTTCCTATACTGCCCCTCATAATTATTCCCTATGTTGGCCCTGAAATTAATTATTTCCTATACTGCCCCTCCACCATTAATTATTTCCTATACTTCCCCTCCACCATTAATTATTTCCTATGCTGCCCCTCACCATTAATTATTCCCTATGCTGCCTCTCACCATTAATTATTTCCTATACTGGCCCTCATAATTAATTATTTCCTATACTGCCCCTCATAATTAATTATTTCCTATACTGCCTCTACACCATTAATTATTTCCTCTACTTCCCCTCAAATTAATTATTTCCTATACTGCCCCTCATAATTATTCCCTATGTTGCCCCTCATAATTATTCCCTATACTGCCCCTCATACTTAATTATTTCCTATGCTGCCTCTCATAATTATTTCCTATACTGCCCCTCATAATTATCTCCTATACTGCCCCTCATACTTAATTATTTCCTATACTGCCCCTCAAATTAATTATTTCCTATACTTCCCCTCACCATTAATTATTTCCTATACTGCCCCTCAAATTAATTATTTCCTATGCTGCCCCTCACCATTAATTATTTCCTATACCGCACCTCATAATTATTTCCTATACTGCCCCTCATAATTATTTCCTATACTGCCCCTCCACCATTAATTATTTCCTATACTGCCCCTCCACCATTAATTATTTCCTATACTGCCCCTCCACCATTAATTATTTCCCATACTTCCCCTCCACCATTAATTATTCCCTATGCTGCCCCTCACCATTAATTATTTCCTATACTGCCCCTCATAATTAATTATTTCCTATACTGCCCCTCATAATTAATTATTTCCTATACTGCCCCTCATAATTAATTATTTCCTATACTGCCCCTCACCATTAATTATTTCCTATACTGCCCCTCAAATTAATTATTTCCTATACTGCCCCTACACCATTAATTATTTCCTATACTGCCCCTCATAATTAATTATTTCCTATACTGCCCCTCATAATTAATTATTTCCTATACTGCCCCTCATAATTAATTATTTCCTATACTGCCCCTCATAATTAATTATTTCCTATGCTGACCCTCACCATTAATTATTTCCTATACTGCCCCTCAAATTAATTATTTCCTATACTGCCTCTACACCATTAATTATTTCCTATACTTCCCCTCAAATTAATTATTTCCTATACTGCCCCTCATAATTATTCCCTATGTTGGCCCTGAAATTAATTATTTCCTATACTGCCCCTCCACCATTAATTATTTCCTATACTTCCCCTCCACCATTAATTATTTCCTATGCTGCCCCTCACCATTAATTATTCCCTATGCTGCCCCTTACCATTAATTATTTCCTATACTGTCGCTCATAATTAATTATTTCCTATACTGCCCCTCATAATTAATTATTTCCTATACTGCCTCTACACCATTAATTATTTCCTATACTTCCCCTCAAATTAATTATTTCCTATACTGCCCCTCATAATTATTCCCTATGTTGCCCCTCATAATTATTCCCTATACTGCCCCTCATACTTAATTATTTCCTATGCTGCCCCTCATAATTATTTCCTATACTGCCCCTCATAATTATCTCCTATACTGCCCCTCATACTTAATTATTTCCTATACTGCCCCTCAAATTTATTATTTCCTATGCTGCCCCTCACCATTAATTATTTCCTATACCGCACCTCATAATTTATTTCCTATACTGCCCCTCATAATTATTTCCTTTACTGCCCCTCCACCATTAATTATTTCCTATACTGCCCCTCCACCATTAATTATTTCCTATACTGCCCCTCCACCATTAATTATTTCCTATACTTCCCCTCCACCATTAATTATTTCCTATGCTGCCCCCCACCATTAATTATTTCCTATACTGCCGCTCAAATTAATTATTTCCTACACTGCCCCTCATAATTATTCCCTATGTTGCCCCTCAAATTAATTATCTCCTATACTGCCCCTCATACTTAATTATTTCCTATGCTGCCACTCACCATTAATTATTTCCTATGCTGCCACTCACCATTAATTATTTCCTATACTGCCCCTACACCATTAATTATTTCCTATACTTCCCCTCTAATTAATTATTTCCTATACTTCCCCTCAAATTAATTATTTCCTATACTGCTTCTCAACCATTAATTATTTCCTATACTTCCCCTCAAATTAATTATTTCCTATACTGCCCCTCATAATTATTTCCTATACTGCCCCTCATAATTAATTATTCCCTATGCTGCCCCTCACCATTAATTATTTCCTATACTGCCCCTCATAATTAATTATTTCCTATACTTCCCCTCAAATTAATTTTTTCCTATACTGCCCCTCAAATTAATTATTTCCTATACTGCCCCCCACCATTAATTATTTCCTATGCTGCCCCTCACCATTAATCATTTCCTGTACTGCCCCTCAAATTAATTATTTCCTATATTGCCCCTCCACCATTAATCATTTCCTATACTGCCCCTCAAATTAAGTTTTTCCTATACTTCCCCTCAAATTAAGTATTTACTATACTGCCCCTCCACCATTAATTATTTCCTAAGCTGCCCCTCCACCGATAATTATTTCCTATACTGCCCCTCCACCATTAATTATTTCCTATACTGCCCCTCCACCATTAATTATTTCCTATACTGCCCCTCCACCATTATTTATTTCCCATACTTCCCCTCCACCATAAATGATTCCCTATGCTGCCCCTCACCATTAATTATTTCCTATACTGCCCCTCATAATTAATTATTTCCTATACTGCCCCTCCACCATTAATTATTTCCTATACTTCCCCTCCACCATTAATTATTCCCTATGCTGCCCCTCACCATTAATTATTTCCTATACTGCCCCTCATAATTAATTATTTCCTATACTGCCCCTCAAATTAATTATTTCCTATACTGCCCCTACACCATTAATTATTTCCTATACTTCCCCTCAAATTAATTATTTCCTATATTTCCCCTAAAATTAATTATTTCCTATACTGCTTCTCCACCATTAATTATTTCCTATACTGCCCCTCCACCATTAATTATTTCCTATACTTCCCCTCAAATTAATTATTTCCTATACTTCCCCTCAAATTAAATATTTCCTATACTGCCCCTCCACCATTAAATATATCCTATGCTGCCCCTCCACCATTAATTAGTTCCTATACTGCCCCCACCATTAATTATTTCCTATGCTGCCCCTCACCATTAATTATTTCCTATACTGCCCCTCAAATTAATTATTTCCTATACTGCCCCTCATAATTATTCCCTATGTTGCCCCTCAAATTAATTATCTCCTATACTGCCCCTCATTCTTAATTATTTCCCATGCTGCCCCTCACCATTAATTATTTCCTATACTGCCCCTCAAATTAATTATTTCCTATACTGCCCCTACACCATTAATTATTTCCTATACTTCCCCTCAAATTAATTATTTCCTATACCGCTTCTCAACCATTAATTATTTCCTATACTTCCCCTCAAATTAATTATTTCCTAAACTGCCCCTCTTAATTATTTCCTATACTGCCCCTCATAATTAATTATTTCCTATTCTGCCCCTCATAATTAATTATTCCGTATACTGCCCCTCATAATTAATTGTTTCCTATACTGCCCCTCATAATTAATTATTTCCTATACTGCCCCTCATAATTAATTATTTCCTATGCTGACCCTCACCATTAATTATTTCCTATACTGCCCCTCAAATTAATTATTTCCTATACTGCCTCTACACCATTTATTATTTCCTATACTCCCCCTCAAATTAATTATTTCCTATACTGCCCCTCAAATTAATTATTTCCTATACTGCCCCCCACCATTAATTATTTCCTATGCTGCCCCTCACCATTAATCATTTCCTGTACTGCCCCTCAAATTAATTATTTCCTATATTGCCCCTCCACCATTAATCATTTCCTATACTGCCCCTCAAATTAATTATTTCCTATACTGCCCCTCAAATTAATTATTTCCTATACTTCCCCTCAAATTAAGTATTTACTATACTGCCCCTCCACCGATAATTATTTCCTATACTGCCCCTCCACCGATAATTATTTCCTATACTGCCCCTCCACCATTAATTATTTCCTATACTGCCCCTCCACCATTAATTATTTCCTATACTGCCCCTCCACCATTAATTATTTCCCATACTTCCCCTCCACCATTAATGATTCCCTATGCTGCCCCTCACCATTAATTATTTCCTATACTGCCCGTCATAATTAATTATTTCCTATACTGCCCCTCATAATTAATTATTTCCTATACTGCCCCTCATAATTAATTATTTCCTATACTGCCCCTCCACCATTAATTATTTCCTATACTTCCCCTCCACCATTAATTATTTCGTATGCTGCCCCTCACCATTAATTATTTCCTATACTGCCCCTCATAATTAATTATTTCCTATACTGCCCCTCATAATTAATTATTTCCTATACTGCCCCTCAAATTAATTATTTCCTATACTGCCCCTACACCATTAATTATTTCCTATACTTCCCCTCAAATTAATTATTTCCTATACTTCCCCTAAAATTAATTATTTCCTATACTGCTTCTCCACCATTAATTATTTCTTATACTGCCCCTCCACCATTAATTATTTCCTATACTTCCCCTCAAATTAATTATTTCCTATACTTCCCCTCAAATTAAATATTTCCTATACTGCCCCTCCACCATTAAATATATCCTATGCTGCCCCTCCACCATTAATTAGTTCCTATACTGCCCCCACCATTAATTATTTCCTATGTTTCCCCCCACCATTAATTATTTCCTATACTGCCCCTCAAATTAATTATTTCCTATACTGCCCCTCATAATTATTCCCTATGTTGCCCCTCAAATTAATTATCTCCTATACTGCCCCTCATTCTTAATTATTTCCCATGCTGCCCCTCACCATTAATTATTTCCTATACTGCCCCTCAAATTAATTATTTCCTATACTGCCCCTACACCATTAATTATTTCCTATACTTCCCCTCAAATTAATTATTTCCTATACCGCTTCTCAACCATTATTATTTTCTATACTTCCCCTCAAATTAATTATTTCCTAAACTGCCCCTCTTAATTATTTCCTATACTGCCCCTCATAATTAATTATTTCCTATTCTGCCCCTCATAATTAATTATTCCCTATTCTGCCCCTCATAATTAATTGTTTCCTATACTGCCCCTCATAATTAATTATTTCCTATGCTGACCCTCACCATTAATTATTTCCTATACTGCCCCTCAAATTAATTATTTCCTAAACTGCCTCTACACCATTTATTATTTCCTATACTTCCCCTCAAATTAATTATTTCCTATACTTCCCCTCAAATTAATTATTTCCTATACTGCCCCCCACCATTAATTATTTCCTATACTTCCCCTCAAATTAATTATTTCCTATACCGCTTCTCAACCATTAATTATTTCCTATACTTCCCCTCAAATTAATTATTTCCTATACTGCCCCTCATAATTATTTCCTATACTGCCCCTCATAGTTAATTATTTCCTATACTGCCCCTCATAATTAATTATTTCCTATACTGCCCCTCCACCATTAATTATTTTCTATACTTCCCCTCCACCATTAATTATTCCCTATGCTGCCCCTCACCATTAATTATTTCCTATACTGCCCCTCATAATTAATTATTTCCTATACTGCCCCTCATAATTAATTATTTCCTATACTGCCCCTCAAATTAATTATTTCCTATACTGCCCCTACACCATTAATTATTTCCTATACTTCCCCTCAAATTAATTATTTCCTATACTTCCCCTAAAATTAATTATTTCCTATACTGCTTCTCCACCATTAATTATTTCTTATACTGCCCCTCCACCATTAATTATTTCCTATAATTCCCCTCAAATTAATTATTTCCTATACTTCCCCTCAAATTAAATATTTCCTATACTGCCCCTCCACCATTAAATATATCCTATGCTGCCCCTCCACCATTAATTAGTTCCTATACTGCCCCCACCATTAATTATTTCCTATGTTTCCCCCCACCATTAATTATTTCCTATACTGCCCCTCAAATTAATTATTTCCTATACTGCCCCTCATAATTATTCCCTATGTTGCCCCTCAAATTAATTATCTCCTATACTGCCCCTCATTCTTAATTATTTCCCATGCTGCCCCTCACCATTAATTATTTCCTATACTGCCCCTCAAATTAATTATTTCCTATACTGCCCCTACACCATTAATTATTTCCTATACTTCCCCTCAAATTAATTATTTCCTATACCGCTTCTCAACCATTAATTATTTCCTATACTTCCCCTCAAATTAATTATTTCCTAAACTGCCCCTCTTAATTATTTCCTATACTGCCCCTCATAATTAATTATTTCCTATTCTGCCCCTCATAATTAATTATTCCCTATTCTGCCCCTCATAATTAATTGTTTCCTATACTGCCCCTCATAATTAATTATTTCCTATACTGCCCCTCATAATTAATTATTTCCTATGCTGACCCTCACCATTAATTATTTCCTATACTGCCCCTCAAATTAATTATTTCCTATACTGCCTCTACACCATTTATTATTTCCTATACTTCCCCTCAAATTAATTATTTCCTATACTTCCCCTCAAATTAATTATTTCCTATACTGCCCCCCACCATTAATTATTTCCTATACTTCCCCTCAAATTAATTATTTCCTATACCGCTTCTCAACCATTAATTATTTCCTATACTTCCCCTCAAATTAATTATTTCCTATACTGCCCCTCATAATTATTTCCTATACTGCCCCTCATAATTAATTATTTCCTATTCTGCCCCTCATAATTAATTATTTCCTATACTTCCCCTCAAATTAATTATTTCCTATACTGCCCCTCATAATTATTTCCTATACTGCCCCTCATAATTAATTATTCCCTATGCTGCCCCTCACCATTAATTATTTCCTATACTGCCCATCAAATTAATTATTTCCTATACTGCCCCTCCACCATTAATTATTTCCTATACTTCCCCTCTAATTAATTATTTCCTATACTTCCCCTCAAATTAATTATCTCCTATACTGCCCCTCATAATTAATTATTTCCTATGCTGCCCCTCCACCATTAATTATTTCCTATACTTCCCCTCAAATTATTTATTTCCTTTACTTCCCCTCAAATTAATTATTTCCTATACTGCCCCTCAAATTAATTATTTCCTATACTTCCCCTCAAATTAATTATTTCCTATACTGCCCCCCCACCATTAATTATTTCCTAAGCTGCCCCTCCTCCGATAATTATTTCCTATACTGCCTCTCATAATTAATTATTTCCTATACTGCCCCTCCACCATTAATTATTTTCTATACTTCCCCTCCACCATTAATTATTCCCTATGCTGCCCCTCACCATTAATTATTCCCTATACTGCCCCTCATAATTAATTATTTCCTATACTGCCCCTCATAATTAATTATTTCCTATACTGCCCCTCAAATTAATTATTTCCTATACTGCCCCTACACCATTAATTATTTCCTATACTTCCCCTCAAATTAATTATTTCCTATACTTCCCCTAAAATTAATTATTTCCTATACTGCTTCTCCACCATTAATTATTTCTTATACTGCCCCTCCACCATTAATTATTTCCTATAATTCCCCTCAAATTAATTATTTCCTATACTTCCCCTCAAATTAAATATTTCCTATACTGCCCCTCCACCATTAAATATATCCTATGCTGCCCCTCCACCATTAATTAGTTCCTATACTGCCCCCACCATTAATTATTTCCTATGTTTCCCCCCACCATTAATTATTTCCTATACTGCCCCTCAAATTAATTATTTCCTATACTGCCCCTCATAATTATTCCCTATGTTGCCCCTCAAATTAATTATCTCCTATACTGCCCCTCATTCTTAATTATTTCCCATGCTGCCCCTCACCATTAATTATTTCCTATACTGCCCCTCAAATTAATTATTTCCTATACTGCCCCTACACCATTAATTATTTCCTATACTTCCCCTCAAATTAATTATTTCCTATACCGCTTCTCAACCATTAATTATTTCCTATACTTCCCCTCAAATTAATTATTTCCTAAACTGCCCCTCTTAATTATTTCCTATACTGCCCCTCATAATTAATTATTTCCTATTCTGCCCCTCATAATTAATTATTCCCTATTCTGCCCCTCATAATTAATTGTTTCCTATACTGCCCCTCATAATTAATTATTTCCTATACTGCCCCTCATAATTAATTATTTCCTATGCTGACCCTCACCATTAATTATTTCCTATACTGCCCCTCAAATTAATTATTTCCTATACTGCCTCTACACCATTTATTATTTCCTATACTTCCCCTCAAATTAATTATTTCCTATACTTCCCCTCAAATTAATTATTTCCTATACTGCCCCCCACCATTAATTATTTCCTATACTTCCCCTCAAATTAATTATTTCCTATACCGCTTCTCAACCATTAATTATTTCCTATACTTCCCCTCAAATTAATTATTTCCTATACTGCCCCTCATAATTATTTCCTATACTGCCCCTCATAATTAATTATTTCCTATTCTGCCCCTCATAATTAATTATTTCCTATACTTCCCCTCAAATTAATTATTTCCTATACTGCCCCTCATAATTATTTCCTATACTGCCCCTCATAATTAATTATTCCCTATGCTGCCCCTCACCATTAATTATTTCCTATACTGCCCATCAAATTAATTATTTCCTATACTGCCCCTCCACCATTAATTATTTCCTATACTTCCCCTCTAATTAATTATTTCCTATACTTCCCCTCAAATTAATTATCTCCTATACTGCCCCTCATAATTAATTATTTCCTATGCTGCCCCTCCACCATTAATTATTTCCTATACTTCCCCTCAAATTATTTATTTCCTTTACTTCCCCTCAAATTAATTATTTCCTATACTGCCCCTCAAATTAATTATTTCCTATACTTCCCCTCAAATTAATTATTTCCTATACTGCCCCCCCCACCATTAATTATTTCCTAAGCTGCCCCTCCTCCGATAATTATTTCCTATACTGCCTCTCATAATTAATTATTTCTTATACTGCCCCTCCACCATTAATTATTTCCTATACTTCCCCTCCACCATTAATTATTTCCTATGCTGCCCCTCACCATTAATTATTCCCTATGCTGCCTCTACACCATCAATTATTTCCTATACTGCCCCTCATAATTAATTATTTCCTATACTGCCCCTCATAATTATTTCCTATACTGCCCCTCATAATTAATTATTCCCTATGCTGCCCCTTACCATTAATTATTTCCTATACTGCCCCTCATAATTAATTATTTCCTATACTGCCCCTCATAATTAATTATTTCCTATGCTGACCCTCACCATTAATTATTTCCTATACTGCCCCTCAAATTAATTATTTCCTATACTGCCCCTCAAATTAATTATTTCCTATACTGCCCCCACACCATTAATTATTTCCTATACTTCCCTCAAATTAATTATTTCCTATACTGCCCCTCATAATTATTTCCTATACTGCCCCTCATAATTAATTATTCCCTATGCTGCCACTCACCATTAATTATTTCCTATACTACCCCTCAAATTAATTATTTCCTATACTGCCTCTACACCATTAATTATTTCCTATACTTCCCCTCAAATTAATTATTTCCTATACTGCCCCTCATAATTATTCCCTATGTTGGCCCTGAAATTAATTATTTCCTATACTGCCCCTCCACCATTAATTATTTCCTATACTTCCCCTCCACCATTAATTATTTCCTATGCTGCCCCTCACCATTAATTATTCCCTATGCTGCCCCTCACCATTAATTATTTCCTATACTGTCGCTCATAATTAATTATTTCCTATACTGCCCCTCATAATTAATTATTTCCTATACTGCCTCTACACCATTAATTATTTCCTATACTTCCCCTCAAATTAATTATTTCCTATACTGCCCCTCATAATTATTCCCTATGTTGCCCCTCATAATTATTCCCTATACTGCCCCTCATACTTAATTATTTCCTATGCTGCCCCTCATAATTATTTCCTATACTGCCCCTCATAATTATTTCCTATACTGCCCCTCATAATTAATTATTTCCTATACTGCCCCTCATAATTATTTCCTATACTGCCCCTCATAATTAATTATTCCCTATGCTGCCCCTCACCATTAATCATTTCCTGTACTGCCCCTCAAATTAATTATTTCCTATACTTCCCCTCACCATTAATTATTTCCTATACTGCCCCTCCACCATTAATTATTTCCTATACTGCCCCTCATAATTAATTATTTCCTATACTGCCCCTCATAATTAATTATTTCCTTTACTGACCCTCATAATTAATTATTTCCTATACTTCCCCTCCACCATTAATTATTTCCTATACTGCCCCTCATAATTAATTATTTCCTATACTGCCCCTCATAATTAATTATTTCCTTTACTGACCCTCATAATTAATTATTTCCTATACTTCCCCTCCACCATTAATTATTTCCTATACTGCCCCTCATAATTAATTATTTCCTATACTGCCCCTCCTCATTAATTATTTCCTATACTTCCCTCAAATTAATTATTTCCTATACTGCCCCTCATAATTAATTATTCCCTATGCTGCCCCTCACCATTAATTATTTCCTATACTGCCCCTCATAATTATTCCCTATGTTGCCCCTCAAATTAATTATCTCCTATACTGCCCCTCATACTTAATTATTTCCTATGCTGCCACTCACCATTAATTATTTCCTATGCTGCCACTCACCATTAATTATTCCCTATGCTGCCTCTACACCATCAATTATTTCCTATACTGCCCCTCATAATTAATTATTTCCTATACTGCCCCTCATAATTATTTCCTATACTGCCCCTCATAATTAATTATTCCCTATGCTGCCCCTTACCATTAATTATTTCCTATTCTGCCCCTCACCATTAATTATTTCCTATACTGCCCCTCAAATTAATTATTTCCTATACTGCCCCTACACCATTAATTATTTCCTATACTTCCCCTCAAATTAATTTTTTCTTATACCGCTTTTCAACCATTAATTATTTCCTATACTTTCCCTCAAATTAATTATTTCCTATACTGCCCCTCATAATTATTTCCTATACTGCCCCTCATAATTATTCCCTATGTTGGCCCTGAAATTAATTATTTCCTATACTGCCCCTCCACCATTAATTATTTCCTATACTTCCCCTCCACCATTAATTATTTCCTATGCTGCCCCTCACCATTAATTATTCCCTATGCTGCCTCTCACCATTAATTATTTCCTATACTGGCCCTCATAATTAATTATTTCCTATACTGCCCCTCATAATTAATTATTTCCTATACTGCCTCTACACCATTAATTATTTCCTCTACTTCCCCTCAAATTAATTATTTCCTATACTGCCCCTCATAATTATTCCCTATGTTGCCCCTCATAATTATTCCCTATACTGCCCCTCATACTTAATTATTTCCTATGCTGCCTCTCATAATTATTTCCTATACTGCCCCTCATAATTATCTCCTATACTGCCCCTCATACTTAATTATTTCCTATACTGCCCCTCAAATTAATTATTTCCTATACTTCCCCTCACCATTAATTATTTCCTATACTGCCCCTCAAATTAATTATTTCCTATGCTGCCCCTCACCATTAATTATTTCCTATACCGCACCTCATAATTATTTCCTATACTGCCCCTCATAATTATTTCCTATACTGCCCCTCCACCATTAATTATTTCCTATACTGCCCCTCCACCATTAATTATTTCCTATACTGCCCCTCCACCATTAATTATTTCCCATACTTCCCCTCCACCATTAATTATTCCCTATGCTGCCCCTCACCATTAATTATTTCCTATACTGCCCCTCATAATTAATTATTTCCTATACTGCCCCTCATAATTAATTATTTCCTATACTGCCCCTCATAATTAATTATTTCCTATACTGCCCCTCACCATTAATTATTTCCTATACTGCCCCTCAAATTAATTATTTCCTATACTGCCCCTACACCATTAATTATTTCCTATACTGCCCCTCATAATTAATTATTTCCTATACTGCCCCTCATAATTAATTATTTCCTATACTGCCCCTCATAATTAATTATTTCCTATACTGCCCCTCATAATTAATTATTTCCTATGCTGACCCTCACCATTAATTATTTCCTATACTGCCCCTCAAATTAATTATTTCCTATACTGCCTCTACACCATTAATTATTTCCTATACTTCCCCTCAAATTAATTATTTCCTATACTGCCCCTCATAATTATTCCCTATGTTGGCCCTGAAATTAATTATTTCCTATACTGCCCCTCCACCATTAATTATTTCCTATACTTCCCCTCCACCATTAATTATTTCCTATGCTGCCCCTCACCATTAATTATTCCCTATGCTGCCCCTTACCATTAATTATTTCCTATACTGTCGCTCATAATTAATTATTTCCTATACTGCCCCTCATAATTAATTATTTCCTATACTGCCTCTACACCATTAATTATTTCCTATACTTCCCCTCAAATTAATTATTTCCTATACTGCCCCTCATAATTATTCCCTATGTTGCCCCTCATAATTATTCCCTATACTGCCCCTCATACTTAATTATTTCCTATGCTGCCCCTCATAATTATTTCCTATACTGCCCCTCATAATTATCTCCTATACTGCCCCTCATACTTAATTATTTCCTATACTGCCCCTCAAATTTATTATTTCCTATACTTCCCCTCACCATTAATTATTTCCTATACTGCCCCTCAAATTAATTATTTCCTATGCTGCCCCTCACCATTAATTATTTCCTATACCGCACCTCATAATTTATTTCCTATACTGCCCCTCATAATTATTTCCTTTACTGCCCCTCCACCATTAATTATTTCCTATACTGCCCCTCCACCATTAATTATTTCCTATACTGCCCCTCCACCATTAATTATTTCCTATACTTCCCCTCCACCATTAATTATTTCCTATGCTGCCCCCCACCATTAATTATTTCCTATACTGCCGCTCAAATTAATTATTTCCTACACTGCCCCTCATAATTATTCCCTATGTTGCCCCTCAAATTAATTATCTCCTATACTGCCCCTCATACTTAATTATTTCCTATGCTGCCACTCACCATTAATTATTTCCTATGCTGCCACTCACCATTAATTATTTCCTATACTGCCCCTACACCATTAATTATTTCCTATACTTCCCCTCTAATTAATTATTTCCTATACTTCCCCTCAAATTAATTATTTCCTATACTGCTTCTCAACCATTAATTATTTCCTATACTTCCCCTCAAATTAATTATTTCCTATACTGCCCCTCATAATTATTTCCTATACTGCCCCTCATAATTAATTATTCCCTATGCTGCCCCTCACCATTAATTATTTCCTATACTGCCCCTCATAATTAATTATTTCCTATACTTCCCCTCAAATTAATTTTTTCCTATACTGCCCCTCAAATTAATTATTTCCTATACTGCCCCCCACCATTAATTATTTCCTATGCTGCCCCTCACCATTAATCATTTCCTGTACTGCCCCTCAAATTAATTATTTCCTATATTGCCCCTCCACCATTAATCATTTCCTATACTGCCCCTCAAATTAAGTTTTTCCTATACTTCCCCTCAAATTAAGTATTTACTATACTGCCCCTCCACCATTAATTATTTCCTAAGCTGCCCCTCCACCGATAATTATTTCCTATACTGCCCCTCCACCATTAATTATTTCCTATACTGCCCCTCCACCATTAATTATTTCCTATACTGCCCCTCCACCATTATTTATTTCCCATACTTCCCCTCCACCATAAATGATTCCCTATGCTGCCCCTCACCATTAATTATTTCCTATACTGCCCCTCATAATTAATTATTTCCTATACTGCCCCTCAAATTAATTATTTCCTATACTGCCCCCCACCATTAATTATTTCCTATGCTGCCCCTCACCATTAATCATTTCCTGTACTGCCCCTCAAATTAATTATTTCCTATATTGCCCCTCCACCATTAATCATTTCCTATACTGCCCCTCAAATTAATTATTTCCTATACTGCCCCTCAAATTAATTATTTCCTATACTTCCCCTCAAATTAAGTATTTACTATACTGCCCCTCCACCGATAATTATTTCCTATACTGCCCCTCCACCGATAATTATTTCCTATACTGCCCCTCCACCATTAATTATTTCCTATACTGCCCCTCCACCATTAATTATTTCCTATACTGCCCCTCCACCATTAATTATTTCTCATACTTCCCCTCCACCATTAATGATTCCCTATGCTGCCCCTCACCATTAATTATTTCCTATACTGCCCGTCATAATTAATTATTTCCTATACTGCCCCTCATAATTAATTATTTCCTTTACTGCCCCTCATAATTAATTATTTCCTATACTGCCCCTCCACCATTAATTATTTCCTATACTTCCCCTCCACCATTAATTATTTCGTATGCTGCCCCTCACCATTAATTATTTCCTATACTGCCCCTCATAATTAATTATTTCCTATACTGCCCCTCATAATTAATTATTTCCTATACTGCCCCTCAAATTAATTATTTCCTATACTGCCCCTACACCATTAATTATTTCCTATACTTCCCCTCAAATTAATTATTTCCTATACTTCCCCTAAAATTAATTATTTCCTATACTGCTTCTCCACCATTAATTATTTCTTATACTGCCCCTCCACCATTAATTATTTCCTATACTTCCCCTCAAATTAATTATTTCCTATACTTCCCCTCAAATTAAATATTTCCTATACTGCCCCTCCACCATTAAATATATCCTATGCTGCCCCTCCACCATTAATTAGTTCCTATACTGCCCCCACCATTAATTATTTCCTATGTTTCCCCCCACCATTAATTATTTCCTATACTGCCCCTCAAATTAATTATTTCCTATACTGCCCCTCATAATTATTCCCTATGTTGCCCCTCAAATTAATTATCTCCTATACTGCCCCTCATTCTTAATTATTTCCCATGCTGCCCCTCACCATTAATTATTTCCTATACTGCCCCTCAAATTAATTATTTCCTATACTGCCCCTACACCATTAATTATTTCCTATACTTCCCCTCAAATTAATTATTTCCTATACCGCTTCTCAACCATTATTATTTTCTATACTTCCCCTCAAATTAATTATTTCCTAAACTGCCCCTCTTAATTATTTCCTATACTGCCCCTCATAATTAATTATTTCCTATTCTGCCCCTCATAATTAATTATTCCCTATTCTGCCCCTCATAATTAATTGTTTCCTATACTGCCCCTCATAATTAATTATTTCCTATGCTGACCCTCACCATTAATTATTTCCTATACTGCCCCTCAAATTAATTATTTCCTAAACTGCCTCTACACCATTTATTATTTCCTATACTTCCCCTCAAATTAATTATTTCCTATACTTCCCCTCAAATTAATTATTTCCTATACTGCCCCCCACCATTAATTATTTCCTATACTTCCCCTCAAATTAATTATTTCCTATACCGCTTCTCAACCATTAATTATTTCCTATACTTCCCCTCAAATTAATTATTTCCTATACTGCCCCTCATAATTATTTCCTATACTGCCCCTCATAGTTAATTATTTCCTATACTGCCCCTCATAATTAATTATTTCCTATACTGCCCCTCCACCATTAATTATTTTCTATACTTCCCCTCCACCATTAATTATTCCCTATGCTGCCCCTCACCATTAATTATTTCCTATACTGCCCCTCATAATTAATTATTTCCTATACTGCCCCTCATAATTAATTATTTCCTATACTGCCCCTCAAATTAATTATTTCCTATACTGCCCCTACACCATTAATTATTTCCTATACTTCCCCTCAAATTAATTATTTCCTATACTTCCCCTAAAATTAATTATTTCCTATACTGCTTCTCCACCATTAATTATTTCTTATACTGCCCCTCCACCATTAATTATTTCCTATAATTCCCCTCAAATTAATTATTTCCTATACTTCCCCTCAAATTAAATATTTCCTATACTGCCCCTCCACCATTAAATATATCCTATGCTGCCCCTCCACCATTAATTAGTTCCTATACTGCCCCCACCATTAATTATTTCCTATGTTTCCCCCCACCATTAATTATTTCCTATACTGCCCCTCAAATTAATTATTTCCTATACTGCCCCTCATAATTATTCCCTATGTTGCCCCTCAAATTAATTATCTCCTATACTGCCCCTCATTCTTAATTATTTCCCATGCTGCCCCTCACCATTAATTATTTCCTATACTGCCCCTCAAATTAATTATTTCCTATACTGCCCCTACACCATTAATTATTTCCTATACTTCCCCTCAAATTAATTATTTCCTATACCGCTTCTCAACCATTAATTATTTCCTATACTTCCCCTCAAATTAATTATTTCCTAAACTGCCCCTCTTAATTATTTCCTATACTGCCCCTCATAATTAATTATTTCCTATTCTGCCCCTCATAATTAATTATTCCCTATTCTGCCCCTCATAATTAATTGTTTCCTATACTGCCCCTCATAATTAATTATTTCCTATACTGCCCCTCATAATTAATTATTTCCTATGCTGACCCTCACCATTAATTATTTCCTATACTGCCCCTCAAATTAATTATTTCCTATACTGCCTCTACACCATTTATTATTTCCTATACTTCCCCTCAAATTAATTATTTCCTATACTTCCCCTCAAATTAATTATTTCCTATACTGCCCCCCACCATTAATTATTTCCTATACTTCCCCTCAAATTAATTATTTCCTATACCGCTTCTCAACCATTAATTATTTCCTATACTTCCCCTCAAATTAATTATTTCCTATACTGCCCCTCATAATTATTTCCTATACTGCCCCTCATAATTAATTATTTCCTATTCTGCCCCTCATAATTAATTATTTCCTATACTTCCCCTCAAATTAATTATTTCCTATACTGCCCCTCATAATTATTTCCTATACTTCCCCTCATAATTAATTATTCCCTATGCTGCCCCTCACCATTAATTATTTCCTATACTGCCCATCAAATTAATTATTTCCTATACTGCCCCTCCACCATTAATTATTTCCTATACTTCCCCTCTAATTAATTATTTCCTATACTTCCCCTCAAATTAATTATCTCCTATACTGCCCCTCATAATTAATTATTTCCTATGCTGCCCCTCCACCATTAATTATTTCCTATACTTCCCCTCAAATTATTTATTTCCTTTACTTCCCCTCAAATTAATTATTTCCTATACTGCCCCTCAAATTAATTATTTCCTATACTTCCCCTCAAATTAATTATTTCCTATACTGCCCCCCCACCATTAATTATTTCCTAAGCTGCCCCTCCTCCGATAATTATTTCCTATACTGCCTCTCATAATTAATTATTTCTTATACTGCCCCTCCACCATTAATTATTTCCTATACTTCCCCTCCACCATTAATTATTTCCTATGCTGCCCCTCACCATTAATTATTCCCTATGCTGCCTCTACACCATCAATTATTTCCTATACTGCCCCTCATAATTAATTATTTCCTATACTGCCCCTCATAATTATTTCCTATACTGCCCCTCATAATTAATTATTCCCTATGCTGCCCCTTACCATTAATTATTTCCTATACTGCCCCTCATAATTAATTATTTCCTATGCTGACCCTCACCATTAATTATTTCCTATACTGCCCCTCATAATTAATTATTTCCTATGCTGCCCCTTACCATTAATTATTTCCTATACTGCCCCTCATAATTAATTATTTCCTATGCTGACCCTCACCATTAATTATTTCCTATACTGCCCCTCAAATTAATTATTTCCTATACTGCCCCTCAAATTAATTATTTCCTATACTGCCCCTACACCATTAATTATTTCCTATACTTCCCTCAAATTAATTATTTCCTATACTGCCCCTCATAATTATTTCCTATACTGCCCCTCATAATTAATTATTCCCTATGCTGCCACTCACCATTAATTATTTCCTATACTGCCCCTCATAATTAATTATTTCCTATACTGCCCCTCATAATTATTTCCTATACTGCCCCTCATAGTTAATTATTTCCTATACTGCCCCTCATAATTAATTATTCCCTATACTGCCCATCATAATTAATTATTTCCTATACTGCCCCTCATAATAAAATATTTCCTATACTGCCCCTCATAATTAATTATTTTCTATGCTGACCCTCACCATTAATTATTTCCTATACTGCCCCTAAAATTAATTATTTCCTATACTGCCTCTACACCATTAATTATTTCCTATACTTTCCCTCAAATTAATTATTTCCTATACTGCCCCTCATAATTATTCCCTATGTTGGCCCTGAAATTAATTATTTCCTATGCTGCCCCTCACCATTAATTATTTCCTATACCGCACCTCAAATTAATTATTTTCTATACTGCCTCTACACCATTAATTATTTCCTATACTTCCCCTCAAATTAATTATTTCCTATACTGCCCCTCATAATTATTCCCTATGTTGGCCCTGAAATTAATTCTTTCCTATACTGCCCCTCCACCATTAATTATTTCCTATACTTCCCCTCCACCATTAATTATTTCCTATGCTGCCCCTCACCATTAATTATTCCCTATGCTGCCCCTCACCATTAATTATTTCCTATACTGCCCCTCATAATTCATTATTTCCTATACTGCCCCTCCTCATTAATTATTTCCTATACTTCCCTCAAATTAATTATTTCCTATACTGCCCCTCATAATAATTTCCTATACTGCCCCTCATAATTAATTATTCCCTATGCTGCCCCTCACCATTAATTATTTCCTATACTACCCCTCAAATTAATTATTTCCTATACTGCCTCTACACCATTAATTATTTCCTATACTTCCCCTCAAATTAATTATTTCCTATACTGCCCCTCATAATTATTCCCTATGTTGGCCCTGAAATTAATTATTTCCTATACTGCCCCTCCACCATTAATTATTTCCTATACTTCCCCTCCACCATTAATTATTTCCTATGCTGCCCCTCACCATTAATTATTCCCTATGCTGCCCCTCACCATTAATTATTTCCTATACTGTCGCTCATAATTAATTATTTCCTATACTGCCCCTCATAATTAATTATTTCCTATACTGCCTCTACACCATTAATTATTTCCTATACTTCCCCTCAAATTAATTATTTCCTATACTGCCCCTCATAATTATTCCCTATGTTGCCCCTCATAATTATTCCCTATACTGCCCCTCATACTTAATTATTTCCTATGCTGCCCCTCATAATTATTTCCTATACTGCCCCTCATAATTATTTCCTATACTGCCCCTCATACTTAATTATTTCCTATACTGCCCCTCAAATTAATTATTTCCTATACTTCCCCTCACCATTAATTATTTCCTATACTGCCCCTCCACCATTAATTATTTCCTATACTGCCCCTCATAATTAATTATTTCCTATACTGCCCCTCATAATTAATTATTTCCTTTACTGACCCTCATAATTAATTATTTCCTATACTTCCCCTCCACCATTAATTATTTCCTATACTGCCCCTCATAATTAATTATTTCCTATACTGCCCCTCATAATTAATTATTTCCTTTACTGACCCTCATAATTAATTATTTCCTATACTTCCCCTCCACCATTAATTATTTCCTATACTGCCCCTCATAATTAATTATTTCCTATACTGCCCCTCCTCATTAATTATTTCCTATACTTCCCTCAAATTAATTATTTCCTATACTGCCCCTCATAATTAATTATTCCCTATGCTGCCCCTCACCATTAATTATTTCCTATACTGCCCCTCACAATTATTCCCTATGTTGCCCCTCAAATTAATTATCTCCTATACTGCCCCTCATACTTAATTATTTCCTATGCTGCCACTCACCATTAATTATTTCCTATGCTGCCACTCACCATTAATTATTCCCTATGCTGCCTCTACACCATCAATTATTTCCTATACTGCCCCTCATAATTAATTATTTCCTATACTGCCCCTCATAATTATTTCCTATACTGCCCCTCATAATTAATTATTCCCTATGCTGCCCCTTACCATTAATTATTTCCTATTCTGCCCCTCACCATTAATTATTTCCTATACTGCCCCTCAAATTAATTATTTCCTATACTGCCCCTACACCATTAATTATTTCCTATACTTCCCCTCAAATTAATTTTTTCTTATACCGCTTTTCAACCATTAATTATTTCCTATACTTTCCCTCAAATTAATTATTTCCTATACTGCCCCTCATAATTATTTCCTATACTGCCCCTCATAATTATTCCCTATGTTGGCCCTGAAATTAATTATTTCCTATACTGCCCCTCCACCATTAATTATTTCCTATACTTCCCCTCCACCATTAATTATTTCCTATGCTGCCCCTCACCATTAATTATTCCCTATGCTGCCTCTCACCATTAATTATTTCCTATACTGGCCCTCATAATTAATTATTTCCTATACTGCCCCTCATAATTAATTATTTCCTATACTGCCTCTACACCATTAATTATTTCCTCTACTTCCCCTCAAATTAATTATTTCCTATACTGCCCCTCATAATTATTCCCTATGTTGCCCCTCATAATTATTCCCTATACTGCCCCTCATACTTAATTATTTCCTATGCTGCCTCTCATAATTATTTCCTATACTGCCCCTCATAATTATCTCCTATACTGCCCCTCATACTTAATTATTTCCTATACTGCCCCTCAAATTAATTATTTCCTATACTTCCCCTCACCATTAATTATTTCCTATACTGCCCCTCAAATTAATTATTTCCTATGCTGCCCCTCACCATTAATTATTTCCTATACCGCACCTCATAATTATTTCCTATACTGCCCCTCATAATTATTTCCTATACTGCCCCTCCACCATTAATTATTTCCTATACTGCCCCTCCACCATTAATTATTTCCTATACTGCCCCTCCACCATTAATTATTTCCCATACTTCCCCTCCACCATTAATTATTCCCTATGCTGCCCCTCACCATTAATTATTTCCTATACTGCCCCTCATAATTAATTATTTCCTATACTGCCCCTCATAATTAATTATTTCCTATACTGCCCCTCATAATTAATTATTTCCTATACTGCCCCTCAAATTAATTATTTCCTATACTGCCCCTCAAATTAATTATTTCCTATACTGCCCCTACACCATTAATTATTTCCTATACTGCCCCTCATAATTAATTATTTCCTATACTGCCCCTCATAATTAATTATTTCCTATACTGCCCCTCATAATTAATTATTTCCTATACTGCCCCTCATAATTAATTATTTCCTATGCTGACCCTCACCATTAATTATTTCCTATACTGCCCCTCAAATTAATTATTTCCTATACTGCCTCTACACCATTAATTATTTCCTATACTTCCCCTCAAATTAATTATTTCCTATACTGCCCCTCATAATTATTCCCTATGTTGGCCCTGAAATTAATTATTTCCTATACTGCCCCTCCACCATTAATTATTTCCTATACTTCCCCTCCACCATTAATTATTTCCTATGCTGCCCCTCACCATTAATTATTCCCTATGCTGCCCCTTACCATTAATTATTTCCTATACTGTCGCTCATAATTAATTATTTCCTATACTGCCCCTCATAATTAATTATTTCCTATACTGCCTCTACACCATTAATTATTTCCTATACTTCCCCTCAAATTAATTATTTCCTATACTGCCCCTCATAATTATTCCCTATGTTGCCCCTCATAATTATTCCCTATACTGCCCCTCATACTTAATTATTTCCTATGCTGCCCCTCATAATTATTTCCTATACTGCCCCTCATAATTATCTCCTATACTGCCCCTCATACTTAATTATTTCCTATACTGCCCCTCAAATTTATTATTTCCTATGCTGCCCCTCACCATTAATTATTTCCTATACCGCACCTCATAATTTATTTCCTATACTGCCCCTCATAATTATTTCCTTTACTGCCCCTCCACCATTAATTATTTCCTATACTGCCCCTCCACCATTAATTATTTCCTATACTGCCCCTCCACCATTAATTATTTCCTATACTTCCCCTCCACCATTAATTATTTCCTATGCTGCCCCCCACCATTAATTATTTCCTATACTGCCGCTCAAATTAATTATTTCCTACACTGCCCCTCATAATTATTCCCTATGTTGCCCCTCAAATTAATTATCTCCTATACTGCCCCTCATACTTAATTATTTCCTATGCTGCCACTCACCATTAATTATTTCCTATGCTGCCACTCACCATTAATTATTTCCTATACTGCCCCTACACCATTAATTATTTCCTATACTTCCCCTCTAATTAATTATTTCCTATACTTCCCCTCAAATTAATTATTTCCTATACTGCTTCTCAACCATTAATTATTTCCTATACTTCCCCTCAAATTAATTATTTCCTATACTGCCCCTCATAATTATTTCCTATACTGCCCCTCATAATTAATTATTCCCTATGCTGCCCCTCACCATTAATTATTTCCTATACTGCCCCTCATAATTAATTATTTCCTATACTTCCCCTCAAATTAATTATTTCCTATACTGCCCCTCAAATTAATTATTTCCTATACTGCCCCCCACCATTAATTATTTCCTATGCTGCCCCTCACCATTAATCATTTCCTGTACTGCCCCTCAAATTAATTATTTCCTATATTGCCCCTCCACCATTAATCATTTCCTATACTGCCCCTCAAATTAAGTTTTTCCTATACTTCCCCTCAAATTAAGTATTTACTATACTGCCCCTCCACCATTAATTATTTCCTAAGCTGCCCCTCCACCGATAATTATTTCCTATACTGCCCCTCCACCATTAATTATTTCCTATACTGCCCCTCCACCATTAATTATTTCCTATACTGCCCCTCCACCATTATTTATTTCCCATACTTCCCCTCCACCATAAATGATTCCCTATGCTGCCCCTCACCATTAATTATTTCCTATACTGCCCCTCATAATTAATTATTTCCTATACTGCCCCTCATAATTAATTATTTCCTATACTGCCCCTCATAATTAATTATTTCCTATACTGCCCCTCAAATTAATTATTTCCTATACTGCCCCTACACCATTAATTATTTCCTATACTTCCCCTCAAATTAATTATTTCCTATATTTCCCCTAAAATTAATTATTTCCTATACTGCTTCTCCACCATTAATTATTTCCTATACTGCCCCTCCACCATTAATTATTTCCTATACTTCCCCTCAAATTAATTATTTCCTATACTTCCCCTCAAATTAAATATTTCCTATACTGCCCCTCCACCATTAAATATATCCTATGCTGCCCCTCCACCATTAATTAGTTCCTATACTGCCCCCACCATTAATTATTTCCTATGCTGCCCCTCACCATTAATTATTTCCTATACTGCCCCTCAAATTAATTATTTCCTATACTGCCCCTCATAATTATTCCCTATGTTGCCCCTCAAATTAATTATCTCCTATACTGCCCCTCATTCTTAATTATTTCCCATGCTGCCCCTCACCATTAATTATTTCCTATACTGCCCCTCAAATTAATTATTTCCTATACTGCCCCTACACCATTAATTATTTCCTATACTTCCCCTCAAATTAATTATTTCCTATACCGCTTCTCAACCATTAATTATTTCCTATACTTCCCCTCAAATTAATTATTTCCTAAACTGCCCCTCTTAATTATTTCCTATACTGCCCCTCATAATTAATTATTTCCTATTCTGCCCCTCATAATTAATTATTCCGTATACTGCCCCTCATAATTAATTGTTTCCTATACTGCCCCTCATAATTAATTATTTCCTATACTGCCCCTCATAATTAATTATTTCCTATGCTGACCCTCACCATTAATTATTTCCTATACTGCCCCTCAAATTAATTATTTCCTATACTGCCTCTACACCATTTATTATTTCCTATACTCCCCCTCAAATTAATTATTTCCTATACTGCCCCTCAAATTAATTATTTCCTATACTGCCCCCCACCATTAATTATTTCCTATGCTGCCCCTCACCATTAATCATTTCCTGTACTGCCCCTCAAATTAATTATTTCCTATATTGCCCCTCCACCATTAATCATTTCCTATACTGCCCCTCAAATTAATTATTTCCTATACTGCCCCTCAAATTAATTATTTCCTATACTTCCCCTCAAATTAAGTATTTACTATACTGCCCCTCCACCGATAATTATTTCCTATACTGCCCCTCCACCGATAATTATTTCCTATACTGCCCCTCCACCATTAATTATTTCCTATACTGCCCCTCCACCATTAATTATTTCCTATACTGCCCCTCCACCATTAATTATTTCCCATACTTCCCCTCCACCATTAATGATTCCCTATGCTGCCCCTCACCATTAATTATTTCCTATACTGCCCGTCATAATTAATTATTTCCTATACTGCCCCTCAAATTAATTATTTCCTATACTGCCCCTACACCATTAATTATTTCCTATACTTCCCCTCAAATTAATTATTTCCTATACTTCCCCTAAAATTAATTATTTCCTATACTGCTTCTCCACCATTAATTATTTCTTATACTGCCCCTCCACCATTAATTATTTCCTATACTTCCCCTCAAATTAATTATTTCCTATACTTCCCCTCAAATTAAATATTTCCTATACTGCCCCTCCACCATTAAATATATCCTATGCTGCCCCTCCACCATTAATTAGTTCCTATACTGCCCCCACCATTAATTATTTCCTATGTTTCCCCCCACCATTAATTATTTCCTATACTGCCCCTCAAATTAATTATTTCCTATACTGCCCCTCATAATTATTCCCTATGTTGCCCCTCAAATTAATTATCTCCTATACTGCCCCTCATTCTTAATTATTTCCCATGCTGCCCCTCACCATTAATTATTTCCTATACTGCCCCTCAAATAATTATTTCCTATACTGCCCCTACACCATTAATTATTTCCTATACTTCCCCTCAAATTAATTATTTCCTATACCGCTTCTCAACCATTATTATTTTCTATACTTCCCCTCAAATTAATTATTTCCTAAACTGCCCCTCTTAATTATTTCCTATACTGCCCCTCATAATTAATTATTTCCTATTCTGCCCCTCATAATTAATTATTCCCTATTCTGCCCCTCATAATTAATTGTTTCCTATACTGCCCCTCATAATTAATTATTTCCTATGCTGACCCTCACCATTAATTATTTCCTATACTGCCCCTCAAATTAATTATTTCCTAAACTGCCTCTACACCATTTATTATTTCCTATACTTCCCCTCAAATTAATTATTTCCTATACTTCCCCTCAAATTAATTATTTCCTATACTGCCCCCCACCATTAATTATTTCCTATACTTCCCCTCAAATTAATTATTTCCTATACCGCTTCTCAACCATTAATTATTTCCTATACTTCCCCTCAAATTAATTATTTCCTATACTGCCCCTCATAATTATTTCCTATACTGCCCCTCATAATTAATTATTTCCTATTCTGCCCCTCATAATTAATTATTTCCTATACTGCCCCTCCACCATTAATTATTTTCTATACTTCCCCTCCACCATTAATTATTCCCTATGCTGCCCCTCACCATTAATTATTTCCTATACTGCCCCTCATAATTAATTATTTCCTATACTGCCCGTCATAATTAATTATTTCCTATACTGCCCCTCAAATTAATTATTTCCTATACTGCCCCTACACCATTAATTATTTCCTATACTTCCCCTCAAATTAATTATTTCCTATACTTCCCCTAAAATTAATTATTTCCTATACTGCTTCTCCACCATTAATTATTTCTTATACTGCCCCTCCACCATTAATTATTTCCTATACTTCCCTTCAAATTAATTATTTCCTATACTTCCCCTCAAATTAAATATTTCCTATACTGCCCCTCCACCATTAAATATATCCTATGCTGCCCCTCCACCATTAATTAGTTCCTATACTGCCCCCACCATTAATTATTTCCTATGTTTCCCCCCACCATTAATTATTTCCTATACTGCCCCTCAAATTAATTATTTCCTATACTGCCCCTCATAATTATTCCCTATGTTGCCCCTCAAATTAATTATCTCCTATACTGCCCCTCATTCTTAATTATTTCCCATGCTGCCCCTCACCATTAATTATTTCCTATACTGCCCCTCAAATTAATTATTTCCTATACTGCCCCTACACCATTAATTATTTCCTATACTTCCCCTCAAATTAATTATTTCCTATACCGCTTCTCAACCATTAATTATTTCCTATACTTCCCCTCAAATTAATTATTTCCTAAACTGCCCCTCTTAATTATTTCCTATACTGCCCCTCATAATTAATTATTTCCTATTCTGCCCCTCATAATTAATTATTCCCTATTCTGCCCCTCATAATTAATTGTTTCCTATACTGCCCCTCATAATTAATTATTTCCTATACTGCCCCTCATAATTAATTATTTCCTATGCTGACCCTCACCATTAATTATTTCCTATACTGCCCCTCAAATTAATTATTTCCTATACTGCCTCTACACCATTTATTATTTCCTATACTTCCCCTCAAATTAATTATTTCCTATACTTCCCCTCAAATTAATTATTTCCTATACTGCCCCCCACCATTAATTATTTCCTATACTTCCCCTCAAATTAATTATTTCCTATACCGCTTCTCAACCATTAATTATTTCCTATACTTCCCCTCAAATTAATTATTTCCTATACTGCCCCTCATAATTATTTCCTATACTGCCCCTCATAATTAATTATTTCCTATTCTGCCCCTCATAATTAATTATTTCCTATACTTCCCCTCAAATTAATTATTTCCTATACTGCCCCTCATAATTATTTCCTATACTGCCCCTCATAATTAATTATTCCCTATGCTGCCCCTCACCATTAATTATTTCCTATACTGCCCATCAAATTAATTATTTCCTATACTGCCCCTCCACCATTAATTATTTCCTATACTTCCCCTCTAATTAATTATTTCCTATACTTCCCCTCAAATTAATTATCTCCTATACTGCCCCTCATAATTAATTATTTCCTATGCTGCCCCTCAAATTAATTATTTCCTATACTTCCCCTCAAATTAATTATTTCCTATACTGCCCCCCCCACCATTAATTATTTCCTAAGCTGCCCCTCCTCCGATAATTATTTCCTATACTGCCTCTCATAATTAATTATTTCTTATACTGCCCCTCCACCATTAATTATTTCCTATACTTCCCCTCCACCATTAATTATTTCCTATGCTGCCCCTCACCATTAATTATTCCCTATGCTGCCTCTACACCATCAATTATTTCCTATACTGCCCCTCATAATTAATTATTTCCTATACTGCCCCTCATAATTATTTCCTATACTGCCCCTCATAATTAATTATTCCCTATGCTGCCCCTTACCATTAATTATTTCCTATACTGCCCCTCATAATTAATTATTTCCTATACTGCCCCTCATAATTAATTATTTCCTATGCTGACCCTCACCATTAATTATTTCCTATACTGCCCCTCAAATTAATTATTTCCTATACTGCCCCTCAAATTAATTATTTCCTATACTGCCCCTACACCATTAATTATTTCCTATACTTCCCTCAAATTAATTATTTCCTATACTGCCCCTCATAATTATTTCCTATACTGCCCCTCATAATTAATTATTCCCTATGCTGCCACTCACCATTAATTATTTCCTATACTGCCCCTCATAATTAATTATTTCCTATACTGCCCCTCATAATTATTTCCTATACTGCCCCTCATAGTTAATTATTTCCTATACTGCCCCTCATAATTAATTATTCCCTATACTGCCCATCATAATTAATTATTTCCTATACTGCCCCTCATAATAAAATATTTCCTATACTGCCCCTCATAATTAATTATTTTCTATGCTGACCCTCACCATTAATTATTTCCTATACTGCCCCTAAAATTAATTATTTCCTATACTGCCTCTACACCATTAATTATTTCCTATACTTTCCCTCAAATTAATTATTTCCTATACTGCCCCTCATAATTATTCCCTATGTTGGCCCTGAAATTAATTATTTCCTATGCTGCCCCTCACCATTAATTATTTCCTATACCGCACCTCAAATTAATTATTTTCTATACTGCCTCTACACCATTAATTATTTCCTATACTTCCCCTCAAATTAATTATTTCCTATACTGCCCCTCATAATTATTCCCTATGTTGGCCCTGAAATTAATTCTTTCCTATACTGCCCCTCCACCATTAATTATTTCCTATACTTCCCCTCCACCATTAATTATTTCCTATGCTGCCCCTCACCATTAATTATTCCCTATGCTACCCCTCACCATTAATTATTTCCTATACTGCCCCTCATAATTCATTATTTCCTATACTGCCCCTCCTCATTAATTATTTCCTATACTTCCCTCAAATTAATTATTTCCTATACTGCCCCTCATAATTATTTCCTATACTGCCCCTCATAATTAATTATTCCCTATGCTGCCCCTCACCATTAATTATTTCCTATACTACCCCTCAAATTAATTATTTCCTATACTGCCTCTACACCATTAATTATTTCCTATACTTCCCCTCAAATTAATTATTTCCTATACTGCCCCTCATAATTATTCCCTATGTTGGCCCTGAAATTAATTATTTCCTATACTGCCCCTCCACCATTAATTATTTCCTATACTTCCCCTCCACCATTAATTATTTCCTATGCTGCCCCTCACCATTAATTATTCCCTATGCTGCCCCTCACCATTAATTATTTCCTATACTGTCGCTCATAATTAATTATTTCCTATACTGCCCCTCATAATTAATTATTTCCTATACTGCCTCTACACCATTAATTATTTCCTATACTTCCCCTCAAATTAATTATTTCCTATACTGCCCCTCATAATTATTCCCTATGTTGCCCCTCATAATTATTCCCTATACTGCCCCTCATACTTAATTATTTCCTATGCTGCCCCTCATAATTATTTCCTATACTGCCCCTCATAATTATTTCCTATACTGCCCCTCATACTTAATTATTTCCTATACTGCCCCTCAAATTAATTATTTCCTATACTTCCCCTCACCATTAATTATTTCCTATACTGCCCCTCCACCATTAATTATTTCCTATACTGCCCCTCATAATTAATTATTTCCTATACTGCCCCTCATAATTAATTATTTCCTTTACTGACCCTCATAATTAATTATTTCCTATACTTCCCCTCCACCATTAATTATTTCCTATACTGCCCCTCATAATTAATTATTTCCTATACTGCCCCTCATAATTAATTATTTCCTTTACTGACCCTCATAATTAATTATTTCCTATACTTCCCCTCCACCATTAATTATTTCCTATACTGCCCCTCATAATTAATTATTTCCTATACTGCCCCTCCTCATTAATTATTTCCTATACTTCCCTCAAATTAATTATTTCCTATACTGCCCCTCATAATTAATTATTCCCTATGCTGCCCCTCACCATTAATTATTTCCTATACTGCCCCTCATAATTATTCCCTATGTTGCCCCTCAAATTAATTATCTCCTATACTGCCCCTCATACTTAATTATTTCCTATGCTGCCACTCACCATTAATTATTTCCTATGCTGCCACTCACCATTAATTATTCCCTATGCTGCCTCTACACCATCAATTATTTCCTATACTGCCCCTCATAATTAATTATTTCCTATACTGCCCCTCATAATTATTTCCTATACTGCCCCTCATAATTAATTATTCCCTATGCTGCCCCTTACCATTAATTATTTCCTATTCTGCCCCTCACCATTAATTATTTCCTATACTGCCCCTCAAATTAATTATTTCCTATACTGCCCCTACACCATTAATTATTTCCTATACTTCCCCTCAAATTAATTTTTTCTTATACCGCTTTTCAACCATTAATTATTTCCTATACTTTCCCTCAAATTAATTATTTCCTATACTGCCCCTCATAATTATTTCCTATACTGCCCCTCATAATTATTCCCTATGTTGGCCCTGAAATTAATTATTTCCTATACTGCCCCTCCACCATTAATTATTTCCTATACTTCCCCTCCACCATTAATTATTTCCTATGCTGCCCCTCACCATTAATTATTCCCTATGCTGCCTCTCACCATTAATTATTTCCTATACTGGCCCTCATAATTAATTATTTCCTATACTGCCCCTCATAATTAATTATTTCCTATACTGCCTCTACACCATTAATTATTTCCTCTACTTCCCCTCAAATTAATTATTTCCTATACTGCCCCTCATAATTATTCCCTATGTTGCCCCTCATAATTATTCCCTATACTGCCCCTCATACTTAATTATTTCCTATGCTGCCTCTCATAATTATTTCCTATACTGCCCCTCATAATTATCTCCTATACTGCCCCTCATACTTAATTATTTCCTATACTGCCCCTCAAATTAATTATTTCCTATACTTCCCCTCACCATTAATTATTTCCTATACTGCCCCTCAAATTAATTATTTCCTATGCTGCCCCTCACCATTAATTATTTCCTATACCGCACCTCATAATTATTTCCTATACTGCCCCTCATAATTATTTCCTATACTGCCCCTCCACCATTAATTATTTCCTATACTGCCCCTCCACCATTAATTATTTCCTATACTGCCCCTCCACCATTAATTATTTCCCATACTTCCCCTCCACCATTAATTATTCCCTATGCTGCCCCTCACCATTAATTATTTCCTATACTGCCCCTCATAATTAATTATTTCCTATACTGCCCCTCATAATTAATTATTTCCTATACTGCCCCTCATAATTAATTATTTCCTATACTGCCCCTCACCATTAATTATTTCCTATACTGCCCCTCAAATTAATTATTTCCTATACTGCCCCTACACCATTAATTATTTCCTATACTGCCCCTCATAATTAATTATTTCCTATACTGCCCCTCATAATTAATTATTTCCTATACTGCCCCTCATAATTAATTATTTCCTATACTGCCCCTCATAATTAATTATTTCCTATGCTGACCCTCACCATTAATTATTTCCTATACTGCCCCTCAAATTAATTATTTCCTATACTGCCTCTACACCATTAATTATTTCCTATACTTCCCCTCAAATTAATTATTTCCTATACTGCCCCTCATAATTATTCCCTATGTTGGCCCTGAAATTAATTATTTCCTATACTGCCCCTCCACCATTAATTATTTCCTATACTTCCCCTCCACCATTAATTATTTCCTATGCTGCCCCTCACCATTAATTATTCCCTATGCTGCCCCTTACCATTAATTATTTCCTATACTGTCGCTCATAATTAATTATTTCCTATACTGCCCCTCATAATTAATTATTTCCTATACTGCCTCTACACCATTAATTATTTCCTATACTTCCCCTCAAATTAATTATTTCCTATACTGCCCCTCATAATTATTCCCTATGTTGCCCCTCATAATTATTCCCTATACTGCCCCTCATACTTAATTATTTCCTATGCTGCCCCTCATAATTATTTCCTATACTGCCCCTCATAATTATCTCCTATACTGCCCCTCATACTTAATTATTTCCTATACTGCCCCTCAAATTTATTATTTCCTATACTTCCCCTCACCATTAATTATTTCCTATACTGCCCCTCAAATTAATTATTTCCTATGCTGCCCCTCACCATTAATTATTTCCTATACCGCACCTCATAATTTATTTCCTATACTGCCCCTCATAATTATTTCCTTTACTGCCCCTCCACCATTAATTATTTCCTATACTGCCCCTCCACCATTAATTATTTCCTATACTGCCCCTCCACCATTAATTATTTCCTATACTTCCCCTCCACCATTAATTATTTCCTATGCTGCCCCCCACCATTAATTATTTCCTATACTGCCGCTCAAATTAATTATTTCCTACACTGCCCCTCATAATTATTCCCTATGTTGCCCCTCAAATTAATTATCTCCTATACTGCCCCTCATACTTAATTATTTCCTATGCTGCCACTCACCATTAATTATTTCCTATGCTGCCACTCACCATTAATTATTTCCTATACTGCCCCTACACCATTAATTATTTCCTATACTTCCCCTCTAATTAATTATTTCCTATACTTCCCCTCAAATTAATTATTTCCTATACTGCTTCTCAACCATTAATTATTTCCTATACTTCCCCTCAAATTAATTATTTCCTATACTGCCCCTCATAATTATTTCCTATACTGCCCCTCATAATTAATTATTCCCTATGCTGCCCCTCACCATTAATTATTTCCTATACTGCCCCTCATAATTAATTATTTCCTATACTTCCCCTCAAATTAATTTTTTCCTATACTGCCCCTCAAATTAATTATTTCCTATACTGCCCCCCACCATTAATTATTTCCTATGCTGCCCCTCACCATTAATCATTTCCTGTACTGCCCCTCAAATTAATTATTTCCTATATTGCCCCTCCACCATTAATCATTTCCTATACTGCCCCTCAAATTAAGTTTTTCCTATACTTCCCCTCAAATTAAGTATTTACTATACTGCCCCTCCACCATTAATTATTTCCTAAGCTGCCCCTCCACCGATAATTATTTCCTATACTGCCCCTCCACCATTAATTATTTCCTATACTGCCCCTCCACCATTAATTATTTCCTATACTGCCCCTCCACCATTATTTATTTCCCATACTTCCCCTCCACCATAAATGATTCCCTATGCTGCCCCTCACCATTAATTATTTCCTATACTGCCCCTCATAATTAATTATTTCCTATACTGCCCCTCAAATTAATTATTTCCTATACTGCCCCCCACCATTAATTATTTCCTATGCTGCCCCTCACCATTAATCATTTCCTGTACTGCCCCTCAAATTAATTATTTCCTATATTGCCCCTCCACCATTAATCATTTCCTATACTGCCCCTCAAATTAATTATTTCCTATACTGCCCCTCAAATTAATTATTTCCTATACTTCCCCTCAAATTAAGTATTTACTATACTGCCCCTCCACCGATAATTATTTCCTATACTGCCCCTCCACCGATAATTATTTCCTATACTGCCCCTCCACCATTAATTATTTCCTATACTGCCCCTCCACCATTAATTATTTCCTATACTGCCCCTCCACCATTAATTATTTCCCATACTTCCCCTCCACCATTAATGATTCCCTATGCTGCCCCTCACCATTAATTATTTCCTATACTGCCCGTCATAATTAATTATTTCCTATACTGCCCCTCATAATTAATTATTTCCTATACTGCCCCTCATAATTAATTATTTCCTATACTGCCCCTCATAATTAATTATTTCCTATACTGCCCCTCCACCATTAATTATTTCCTATACTTCCCCTCCACCATTAATTATTTCGTATGCTGCCCCTCACCATTAATTATTTCCTATACTGCCCGTCATAATTAATTATTTCCTATACTGCCCCTCATAATTAATTATTTCCTTTACTGCCCCTCATAATTAATTATTTCCTATACTGCCCCTCCACCATTAATTATTTCCTATACTTCCCCTCCACCATTAATTATTTCGTATGCTGCCCCTCACCATTAATTATTTCCTATACTGCCCCTCATAATTAATTATTTCCTATACTGCCCCTCATAATTAATTATTTCCTATACTGCCCCTCAAATTAATTATTTCCTATACTGCCCCTACACCATTAATTATTTCCTATACTTCCCCTCAAATTAATTATTTCCTATACTTCCCCTAAAATTAATTATTTCCTATACTGCTTCTCCACCATTAATTATTTCTTATACTGCCCCTCCACCATTAATTATTTCCTATACTTCCCCTCAAATTAATTATTTCCTATACTTCCCCTCAAATTAAATATTTCCTATACTGCCCCTCCACCATTAAATATATCCTATGCTGCCCCTCCACCATTAATTAGTTCCTATACTGCCCCCACCATTAATTATTTCCTATGTTTCCCCCCACCATTAATTATTTCCTATACTGCCCCTCAAATTAATTATTTCCTATACTGACCCTCATAATTATTCCCTATGTTGCCCCTCAAATTAATTATCTCCTATACTGCCCCTCATTCTTAATTATTTCCCATGCTGCCCCTCACCATTAATTATTTCCTATACTGCCCCTCAAATTAATTATTTCCTATACTGCCCCTACACCATTAATTATTTCCTATACTTCCCCTCAAATTAATTATTTCCTATACCGCTTCTCAACCATTATTATTTTCTATACTTCCCCTCAAATTAATTATTTCCTAAACTGCCCCTCTTAATTATTTCCTATACTGCCCCTCATAATTAATTATTTCCTATTCTGCCCCTCATAATTAATTATTCCCTATTCTGCCCCTCATAATTAATTGTTTCCTATACTGCCCCTCATAATTAATTATTTCCTATGCTGACCCTCACCATTAATTATTTCCTATACTGCCCCTCAAATTAATTATTTCCTAAACTGCCTCTACACCATTTATTATTTCCTATACTTCCCCTCAAATTAATTATTTCCTATACTTCCCCTCAAATTAATTATTTCCTATACTGCCCCCCACCATTAATTATTTCCTATACTTCCCCTCAAATTAATTATTTCCTATACCGCTTCTCAACCATTAATTATTTCCTATACTTCCCCTCAAATTAATTATTTCCTATACTGCCCCTCATAATTATTTCCTATACTGCCCCTCATAGTTAATTATTTCCTATACTGCCCCTCATAATTAATTATTTCCTATACTGCCCCTCCACCATTAATTATTTTCTATACTTCCCCTCCACCATTAATTATTCCCTATGCTGCCCCTCACCATTAATTATTTCCTATACTGCCCCTCATAATTAATTATTTCCTATACTGCCCCTCATAATTAATTATTTCCTATACTGCCCCTCAAATTAATTATTTCCTATACTGCCCCTACACCATTAATTATTTCCTATACTTCCCCTCAAATTAATTATTTCCTATACTTCCCCTAAAATTAATTATTTCCTATACTGCTTCTCCACCATTAATTATTTCTTATACTGCCCCTCCACCATTAATTATTTCCTATAATTCCCCTCAAATTAATTATTTCCTATACTTCCCCTCAAATTAAATATTTCCTATACTGCCCCTCCACCATTAAATATATCCTATGCTGCCCCTCCACCATTAATTAGTTCCTATACTGCCCCCACCATTAATTATTTCCTATGTTTCCCCCCACCATTAATTATTTCCTATACTGCCCCTCAAATTAATTATTTCCTATACTGCCCCTCATAATTATTCCCTATGTTGCCCCTCAAATTAATTATCTCCTATACTGCCCCTCATTCTTAATTATTTCCCATGCTGCCCCTCACCATTAATTATTTCCTATACTGCCCCTCAAATTAATTATTTCCTATACTGCCCCTACACCATTAATTATTTCCTATACTTCCCCTCAAATTAATTATTTCCTATACCGCTTCTCAACCATTAATTATTTCCTATACTTCCCCTCAAATTAATTATTTCCTAAACTGCCCCTCTTAATTATTTCCTATACTGCCCCTCATAATTAATTATTTCCTATTCTGCCCCTCATAATTAATTATTCCCTATTCTGCCCCTCATAATTAATTGTTTCCTATACTGCCCCTCATAATTAATTATTTCCTATACTGCCCCTCATAATTAATTATTCCCTATGCTGCCCCTCACCATTAATTATTTCCTATACTACCCCTCAAATTAATTATTTCCTATACTGCCTCTACACCATTAATTATTTCCTATACTTCCCCTCAAATTAATTATTTCCTATACTGCCCCTCATAATTATTCCCTATGTTGGCCCTGAAATTAATTATTTCCTATACTGCCCCTCCACCATTAATTATTTCCTATACTTCCCCTCCACCATTAATTATTTCCTATGCTGCCCCTCACCATTAATTATTCCCTATGCTGCCCCTCACCATTAATTATTTCCTATACTGTCGCTCATAATTAATTATTTCCTATACTGCCCCTCATAATTAATTATTTCCTATACTGCCTCTACACCATTAATTATTTCCTATACTTCCCCTCAAATTAATTATTTCCTATACTGCCCCTCATAATTATTCCCTATGTTGCCCCTCATAATTATTCCCTATACTGCCCCTCATACTTAATTATTTCCTATGCTGCCCCTCATAATTATTTCCTATACTGCCCCTCATAATTATTTCCTATACTGCCCCTCATACTTAATTATTTCCTATACTGCCCCTCAAATTAATTATTTCCTATACTTCCCCTCACCATTAATTATTTCCTATACTGCCCCTCCACCATTAATTATTTCCTATACTGCCCCTCATAATTAATTATTTCCTATACTGCCCCTCATAATTAATTATTTCCTTTACTGACCCTCATAATTAATTATTTCCTATACTTCCCCTCCACCATTAATTATTTCCTATACTGCCCCTCATAATTAATTATTTCCTATACTGCCCCTCATAATTAATTATTTCCTTTACTGACCCTCATAATTAATTATTTCCTATACTTCCCCTCCACCATTAATTATTTCCTATACTGCCCCTCATAATTAATTATTTCCTATACTGCCCCTCCTCATTAATTATTTCCTATACTTCCCTCAAATTAATTATTTCCTATACTGCCCCTCATAATTAATTATTCCCTATGCTGCCCCTCACCATTAATTATTTCCTATACTGCCCCTCACAATTATTCCCTATGTTGCCCCTCAAATTAATTATCTCCTATACTGCCCCTCATACTTAATTATTTCCTATGCTGCCACTCACCATTAATTATTTCCTATGCTGCCACTCACCATTAATTATTCCCTATGCTGCCTCTACACCATCAATTATTTCCTATACTGCCCCTCATAATTAATTATTTCCTATACTGCCCCTCATAATTATTTCCTATACTGCCCCTCATAATTAATTATTCCCTATGCTGCCCCTTACCATTAATTATTTCCTATTCTGCCCCTCACCATTAATTATTTCCTATACTGCCCCTCAAATTAATTATTTCCTATACTGCCCCTACACCATTAATTATTTCCTATACTTCCCCTCAAATTAATTTTTTCTTATACCGCTTTTCAACCATTAATTATTTCCTATACTTTCCCTCAAATTAATTATTTCCTATACTGCCCCTCATAATTATTTCCTATACTGCCCCTCATAATTATTCCCTATGTTGGCCCTGAAATTAATTATTTCCTATACTGCCCCTCCACCATTAATTATTTCCTATACTTCCCCTCCACCATTAATTATTTCCTATGCTGCCCCTCACCATTAATTATTCCCTATGCTGCCTCTCACCATTAATTATTTCCTATACTGGCCCTCATAATTAATTATTTCCTATACTGCCCCTCATAATTAATTATTTCCTATACTGCCTCTACACCATTAATTATTTCCTCTACTTCCCCTCAAATTAATTATTTCCTATACTGCCCCTCATAATTATTCCCTATGTTGCCCCTCATAATTATTCCCTATACTGCCCCTCATACTTAATTATTTCCTATGCTGCCTCTCATAATTATTTCCTATACTGCCCCTCATAATTATCTCCTATACTGCCCCTCATACTTAATTATTTCCTATACTGCCCCTCAAATTAATTATTTCCTATACTTCCCCTCACCATTAATTATTTCCTATACTGCCCCTCAAATTAATTATTTCCTATGCTGCCCCTCACCATTAATTATTTCCTATACCGCACCTCATAATTATTTCCTATACTGCCCCTCATAATTATTTCCTATACTGCCCCTCCACCATTAATTATTTCCTATACTGCCCCTCCACCATTAATTATTTCCTATACTGCCCCTCCACCATTAATTATTTCCCATACTTCCCCTCCACCATTAATTATTCCCTATGCTGCCCCTCACCATTAATTATTTCCTATACTGCCCCTCATAATTAATTATTTCCTATACTGCCCCTCATAATTAATTATTTCCTATACTGCCCCTCATAATTAATTATTTCCTATACTGCCCCTCACCATTAATTATTTCCTATACTGCCCCTCAAATTAATTATTTCCTATACTGCCCCTACACCATTAATTATTTCCTATACTGCCCCTCATAATTAATTATTTCCTATACTGCCCCTCATAATTAATTATTTCCTATACTGCCCCTCATAATTAATTATTTCCTATACTGCCCCTCATAATTAATTATTTCCTATGCTGACCCTCACCATTAATTATTTCCTATACTGCCCCTCAAATTAATTATTTCCTATACTGCCTCTACACCATTAATTATTTCCTATACTTCCCCTCAAATTAATTATTTCCTATACTGCCCCTCATAATTATTCCCTATGTTGGCCCTGAAATTAATTATTTCCTATACTGCCCCTCCACCATTAATTATTTCCTATACTTCCCCTCCACCATTAATTATTTCCTATGCTGCCCCTCACCATTAATTATTCCCTATGCTGCCCCTTACCATTAATTATTTCCTATACTGTCGCTCATAATTAATTATTTCCTATACTGCCCCTCATAATTAATTATTTCCTATACTGCCTCTACACCATTAATTATTTCCTATACTTCCCCTCAAATTAATTATTTCCTATACTGCCCCTCATAATTATTCCCTATGTTGCCCCTCATAATTATTCCCTATACTGCCCCTCATACTTAATTATTTCCTATGCTGCCCCTCATAATTATTTCCTATACTGCCCCTCATAATTATCTCCTATACTGCCCCTCATACTTAATTATTTCCTATACTGCCCCTCAAATTTATTATTTCCTATGCTGCCCCTCACCATTAATTATTTCCTATACCGCACCTCATAATTTATTTCCTATACTGCCCCTCATAATTATTTCCTTTACTGCCCCTCCACCATTAATTATTTCCTATACTGCCCCTCCACCATTAATTATTTCCTATACTGCCCCTCCACCATTAATTATTTCCTATACTTCCCCTCCACCATTAATTATTTCCTATGCTGCCCCCCACCATTAATTATTTCCTATACTGCCGCTCAAATTAATTATTTCCTACACTGCCCCTCATAATTATTCCCTATGTTGCCCCTCAAATTAATTATCTCCTATACTGCCCCTCATACTTAATTATTTCCTATGCTGCCACTCACCATTAATTATTTCCTATGCTGCCACTCACCATTAATTATTTCCTATACTGCCCCTACACCATTAATTATTTCCTATACTTCCCCTCTAATTAATTATTTCCTATACTTCCCCTCAAATTAATTATTTCCTATACTGCTTCTCAACCATTAATTATTTCCTATACTTCCCCTCAAATTAATTATTTCCTATACTGCCCCTCATAATTATTTCCTATACTGCCCCTCATAATTAATTATTCCCTATGCTGCCCCTCACCATTAATTATTTCCTATACTGCCCCTCATAATTAATTATTTCCTATACTTCCCCTCAAATTAATTATTTCCTATACTGCCCCTCAAATTAATTATTTCCTATACTGCCCCCCACCATTAATTATTTCCTATGCTGCCCCTCACCATTAATCATTTCCTGTACTGCCCCTCAAATTAATTATTTCCTATATTGCCCCTCCACCATTAATCATTTCCTATACTGCCCCTCAAATTAAGTTTTTCCTATACTTCCCCTCAAATTAAGTATTTACTATACTGCCCCTCCACCATTAATTATTTCCTAAGCTGCCCCTCCACCGATAATTATTTCCTATACTGCCCCTCCACCATTAATTATTTCCTATACTGCCCCTCCACCATTAATTATTTCCTATACTGCCCCTCCACCATTATTTATTTCCCATACTTCCCCTCCACCATAAATGATTCCCTATGCTGCCCCTCACCATTAATTATTTCCTATACTGCCCCTCATAATTAATTATTTCCTATACTGCCCCTCATAATTAATTATTTCCTATACTGCCCCTCATAATTAATTATTTCCTATACTGCCCCTCAAATTAATTATTTCCTATACTGCCCCTACACCATTAATTATTTCCTATACTTCCCCTCAAATTAATTATTTCCTATATTTCCCCTAAAATTAATTATTTCCTATACTGCTTCTCCACCATTAATTATTTCCTATACTGCCCCTCCACCATTAATTATTTCCTATACTTCCCCTCAAATTAATTATTTCCTATACTTCCCCTCAAATTAAATATTTCCTATACTGCCCCTCCACCATTAAATATATCCTATGCTGCCCCTCCACCATTAATTAGTTCCTATACTGCCCCCACCATTAATTATTTCCTATGCTGCCCCTCACCATTAATTATTTCCTATACTGCCCCTCAAATTAATTATCTCCTATACTGCCCCTCATTCTTAATTATTTCCCATGCTGCCCCTCACCATTAATTATTTCCTATACTGCCCCTCAAATTAATTATTTCCTATACTGCCCCTACACCATTAATTATTTCCTATACTTCCCCTCAAATTAATTATTTCCTATACCGCTTCTCAACCATTAATTATTTCCTATACTTCCCCTCAAATTAATTATTTCCTAAACTGCCCCTCTTAATTATTTCCTATACTGCCCCTCATAATTAATTATTTCCTATTCTGCCCCTCATAATTAATTATTCCGTATACTGCCCCTCATAATTAATTGTTTCCTATACTGCCCCTCATAATTAATTATTTCCTATACTGCCCCTCATAATTAATTATTTCCTATGCTGACCCTCACCATTAATTATTTCCTATACTGCCCCTCAAATTAATTATTTCCTATACTGCCTCTACACCATTTATTATTTCCTATACTCCCCCTCAAATTAATTATTTCCTATACTGCCCCTCAAATTAATTATTTCCTATACTGCCCCCCACCATTAATTATTTCCTATGCTGCCCCTCACCATTAATCATTTCCTGTACTGCCCCTCAAATTAATTATTTCCTATATTGCCCCTCCACCATTAATCATTTCCTATACTGCCCCTCAAATTAATTATTTCCTATACTGCCCCTCAAATTAATTATTTCCTATACTTCCCCTCAAATTAAGTATTTACTATACTGCCCCTCCACCGATAATTATTTCCTATACTGCCCCTCCACCGATAATTATTTCCTATACTGCCCCTCCACCATTAATTATTTCCTATACTGCCCCTCCACCATTAATTATTTCCTATACTGCCCCTCCACCATTAATTATTTCCCATACTTCCCCTCCACCATTAATGATTCCCTATGCTGCCCCTCACCATTAATTATTTCCTATACTGCCCGTCATAATTAATTATTTCCTATACTGCCCCTCATAATTAATTATTTCCTTTACTGCCCCTCATAATTAATTATTTCCTATACTGCCCCTCCACCATTAATTATTTCCTATACTTCCCCTCCACCATTAATTATTTCGTATGCTGCCCCTCACCATTAATTATTTCCTATACTGCCCCTCATAATTAATTATTTCCTATACTGCCCCTCATAATTAATTATTTCCTATACTGCCCCTCAAATTAATTATTTCCTATACTGCCCCTACACCATTAATTATTTCCTATACTTCCCCTCAAATTAATTATTTCCTATACTTCCCCTAAAATTAATTATTTCCTATACTGCTTCTCCACCATTAATTATTTCTTATACTGCCCCTCCACCATTAATTATTTCCTATACTTCCCCTCAAATTAATTATTTCCTATACTTCCCCTCAAATTAAATATTTCCTATACTGCCCCTCCACCATTAAATATATCCTATGCTGCCCCTCCACCATTAATTAGTTCCTATACTGCCCCCACCATTAATTATTTCCTATGTTTCCCCCCACCATTAATTATTTCCTATACTGCCCCTCAAATTAATTATTTCCTATACTGCCCCTCATAATTATTCCCTATGTTGCCCCTCAAATTAATTATCTCCTATACTGCCCCTCATTCTTAATTATTTCCCATGCTGCCCCTCACCATTAATTATTTCCTATACTGCCCCTCAAATTAATTATTTCCTATACTGCCCCTACACCATTAATTATTTCCTATACTTCCCCTCAAATTAATTATTTCCTATACCGCTTCTCAACCATTATTATTTTCTATACTTCCCCTCAAATTAATTATTTCCTAAACTGCCCCTCTTAATTATTTCCTATACTGCCCCTCATAATTAATTATTTCCTATTCTGCCCCTCATAATTAATTATTCCCTATTCTGCCCCTCATAATTAATTGTTTCCTATACTGCCCCTCATAATTAATTATTTCCTATGCTGACCCTCACCATTAATTATTTCCTATACTGCCCCTCAAATTAATTATTTCCTAAACTGCCTCTACACCATTTATTATTTCCTATACTTCCCCTCAAATTAATTATTTCCTATACTTCCCCTCAAATTAATTATTTCCTATACTGCCCCCCACCATTAATTATTTCCTATACTTCCCCTCAAATTAATTATTTCCTATACCGCTTCTCAACCATTAATTATTTCCTATACTTCCCCTCAAATTAATTATTTCCTATACTGCCCCTCATAATTATTTCCTATACTGCCCCTCATAGTTAATTATTTCCTATACTGCCCCTCATAATTAATTATTTCCTATACTGCCCCTCCACCATTAATTATTTTCTATACTTCCCCTCCACCATTAATTATTCCCTATGCTGCCCCTCACCATTAATTATTTCCTATACTGCCCCTCATAATTAATTATTTCCTATACTGCCCCTCATAATTAATTATTTCCTATACTGCCCCTCAAATTAATTATTTCCTATACTGCCCCTACACCATTAATTATTTCCTATACTTCCCCTCAAATTAATTATTTCCTATACTTCCCCTAAAATTAATTATTTCCTATACTGCTTCTCCACCATTAATTATTTCTTATACTGCCCCTCCACCATTAATTATTTCCTATAATTCCCCTCAAATTAATTATTTCCTATACTTCCCCTCAAATTAAATATTTCCTATACTGCCCCTCCACCATTAAATATATCCTATGCTGCCCCTCCACCATTAATTAGTTCCTATACTGCCCCCACCATTAATTATTTCCTATGTTTCCCCCCACCATTAATTATTTCCTATACTGCCCCTCAAATTAATTATTTCCTATACTGCCCCTCATAATTATTCCCTATGTTGCCCCTCAAATTAATTATCTCCTATACTGCCCCTCATTCTTAATTATTTCCCATGCTGCCCCTCACCATTAATTATTTCCTATACTGCCCCTCAAATTAATTATTTCCTATACTGCCCCTACACCATTAATTATTTCCTATACTTCCCCTCAAATTAATTATTTCCTATACCGCTTCTCAACCATTAATTATTTCCTATACTTCCCCTCAAATTAATTATTTCCTAAACTGCCCCTCTTAATTATTTCCTATACTGCCCCTCATAATTAATTATTTCCTATTCTGCCCCTCATAATTAATTATTCCCTATTCTGCCCCTCATAATTAATTGTTTCCTATACTGCCCCTCATAATTAATTATTTCCTATACTGCCCCTCATAATTAATTATTTCCTATGCTGACCCTCACCATTAATTATTTCCTATACTGCCCCTCAAATTAATTATTTCCTATACTGCCTCTACACCATTTATTATTTCCTATACTTCCCCTCAAATTAATTATTTCCTATACTTCCCCTCAAATTAATTATTTCCTATACTGCCCCCCACCATTAATTATTTCCTATACTTCCCCTCAAATTAATTATTTCCTATACCGCTTCTCAACCATTAATTATTTCCTATACTTCCCCTCAAATTAATTATTTCCTATACTGCCCCTCATAATTATTTCCTATACTGCCCCTCATAATTAATTATTTCCTATTCTGCCCCTCATAATTAATTATTTCCTATACTTCCCCTCAAATTAATTATTTCCTATACTGCCCCTCATAATTATTTCCTATACTGCCCCTCATAATTAATTATTCCCTATGCTGCCCCTCACCATTAATTATTTCCTATACTGCCCATCAAATTAATTATTTCCTATACTGCCCCTCCACCATTAATTATTTCCTATACTTCCCCTCTAATTAATTATTTCCTATACTTCCCCTCAAATTAATTATCTCCTATACTGCCCCTCATAATTAATTATTTCCTATGCTGCCCCTCCACCATTAATTATTTCCTATACTTCCCCTCAAATTATTTATTTCCTTTACTTCCCCTCAAATTAATTATTTCCTATACTGCCCCTCAAATTAATTATTTCCTATACTTCCCCTCAAATTAATTATTTCCTATACTGCCCCCCCCACCATTAATTATTTCCTAAGCTGCCCCTCCTCCGATAATTATTTCCTATACTGCCTCTCATAATTAATTATTTCTTATACTGCCCCTCCACCATTAATTATTTCCTATACTTCCCCTCCACCATTAATTATTTCCTATGCTGCCCCTCACCATTAATTATTCCCTATGCTGCCTCTACACCATCAATTATTTCCTATACTGCCCCTCATAATTAATTATTTCCTATACTGCCCCTCATAATTATTTCCTATACTGCCCCTCATAATTAATTATTCCCTATGCTGCCCCTTACCATTAATTATTTCCTATACTGCCCCTCATAATTAATTATTTCCTATACTGCCCCTCATAATTAATTATTTCCTATGCTGACCCTCACCATTAATTATTTCCTATACTGCCCCTCAAATTAATTATTTCCTATACTGCCCCTCAAATTAATTATTTCCTATACTGCCCCTACACCATTAATTATTTCCTATACTTCCCTCAAATTAATTATTTCCTATACTGCCCCTCATAATTATTTCCTATACTGCCCCTCATAATTAATTATTCCCTATGCTGCCACTCACCATTAATTATTTCCTATACTGCCCCTCATAATTAATTATTTCCTATACTGCCCCTCATAATTATTTCCTATACTGCCCCTCATAGTTAATTATTTCCTATACTGCCCCTCATAATTAATTATTCCCTATACTGCCCATCATAATTAATTATTTCCTATACTGCCCCTCATAATAAAATATTTCCTATACTGCCCCTCATAATTAATTATTTTCTATGCTGACCCTCACCATTAATTATTTCCTATACTGCCCCTAAAATTAATTATTTCCTATACTGCCTCTACACCATTAATTATTTCCTATACTTTCCCTCAAATTAATTATTTCCTATACTGCCCCTCATAATTATTCCCTATGTTGGCCCTGAAATTAATTATTTCCTATGCTGCCCCTCACCATTAATTATTTCCTATACCGCACCTCAAATTAATTATTTTCTATACTGCCTCTACACCATTAATTATTTCCTATACTTCCCCTCAAATTAATTATTTCCTATACTGCCCCTCATAATTATTCCCTGTGTTGGCCCTGAAATTAATTCTTTCCTATACTGCCCCTCCACCATTAATTATTTCCTATACTTCCCCTCCACCATTAATTATTTCCTATGCTGCCCCTCACCATTAATTATTCCCTATGCTGCCCCTCACCATTAATTATTTCCTATACTGCCCCTCATAATTCATTATTTCCTATACTGCCCCTCCTCATTAATTATTTCCTATACTTCCCTCAAATTAATTATTTCCTATACTGCCCCTCATAATTATTTCCTATACTGCCCCTCATAATTAATTATTCCCTATGCTGCCCCTCACCATTAATTATTTCCTATACTACCCCTCAAATTAATTATTTCCTATACTGCCTCTACACCATTAATTATTTCCTATACTTCCCCTCAAATTAATTATTTCCTATACTGCCCCTCATAATTATTCCCTATGTTGGCCCTGAAATTAATTATTTCCTATACTGCCCCTCCACCATTAATTATTTCCTATACTTCCCCTCCACCATTAATTATTTCCTATGCTGCCCCTCACCATTAATTATTCCCTATGCTGCCCCTCACCATTAATTATTTCCTATACTGTCGCTCATAATTAATTATTTCCTATACTGCCCCTCATAATTAATTATTTCCTATACTGCCTCTACACCATTAATTATTTCCTATACTTCCCCTCAAATTAATTATTTCCTATACTGCCCCTCATAATTATTCCCTATGTTGCCCCTCATAATTATTCCCTATACTGCCCCTCATACTTAATTATTTCCTATGCTGCCCCTCATAATTATTTCCTATACTGCCCCTCATAATTATTTCCTATACTGCCCCTCATAATTAATTATTTCCTATACTGCCCCTCATAATTATTTCCTATACTGCCCCTCATAATTAATTATTCCCTATGCTGCCCCTCACCATTAATCATTTCCTGTACTGCCCCTCAAATTAATTATTTCCTATACTTCCCCTCACCATTAATTATTTCCTATACTGCCCCTCCACCATTAATTATTTCCTATACTGCCCCTCATAATTAATTATTTCCTATACTGCCCCTCATAATTAATTATTTCCTTTACTGACCCTCATAATTAATTATTTCCTATACTTCCCCTCCACCATTAATTATTTCCTATACTGCCCCTCATAATTAATTATTTCCTATACTGCCCCTCATAATTAATTATTTCCTTTACTGACCCTCATAATTAATTATTTCCTATACTTCCCCTCCACCATTAATTATTTCCTATACTGCCCCTCATAATTAATTATTTCCTATACTGCCCCTCCTCATTAATTATTTCCTATACTTCCCTCAAATTAATTATTTCCTATACTGCCCCTCATAATTAATTATTCCCTATGCTGCCCCTCACCATTAATTATTTCCTATACTGCCCCTCATAATTATTCCCTATGTTGCCCCTCAAATTAATTATCTCCTATACTGCCCCTCATACTTAATTATTTCCTATGCTGCCACTCACCATTAATTATTTCCTATGCTGCCACTCACCATTAATTATTCCCTATGCTGCCTCTACACCATCAATTATTTCCTATACTGCCCCTCATAATTAATTATTTCCTATACTGCCCCTCATAATTATTTCCTATACTGCCCCTCATAATTAATTATTCCCTATGCTGCCCCTTACCATTAATTATTTCCTATTCTGCCCCTCACCATTAATTATTTCCTATACTGCCCCTCAAATTAATTATTTCCTATACTGCCCCTACACCATTAATTATTTCCTATACTTCCCCTCAAATTAATTTTTTCTTATACCGCTTTTCAACCATTAATTATTTCCTATACTTTCCCTCAAATTAATTATTTCCTATACTGCCCCTCATAATTATTTCCTATACTGCCCCTCATAATTATTCCCTATGTTGGCCCTGAAATTAATTATTTCCTATACTGCCCCTCCACCATTAATTATTTCCTATACTTCCCCTCCACCATTAATTATTTCCTATGCTGCCCCTCACCATTAATTATTCCCTATGCTGCCTCTCACCATTAATTATTTCCTATACTGGCCCTCATAATTAATTATTTCCTATACTGCCCCTCATAATTAATTATTTCCTATACTGCCTCTACACCATTAATTATTTCCTCTACTTCCCCTCAAATTAATTATTTCCTATACTGCCCCTCATAATTATTCCCTATGTTGCCCCTCATAATTATTCCCTATACTGCCCCTCATACTTAATTATTTCCTATGCTGCCTCTCATAATTATTTCCTATACTGCCCCTCATAATTATCTCCTATACTGCCCCTCATACTTAATTATTTCCTATACTGCCCCTCAAATTAATTATTTCCTATACTTCCCCTCACCATTAATTATTTCCTATACTGCCCCTCAAATTAATTATTTCCTATGCTGCCCCTCACCATTAATTATTTCCTATACCGCACCTCATAATTATTTCCTATACTGCCCCTCATAATTATTTCCTATACTGCCCCTCCACCATTAATTATTTCCTATACTGCCCCTCCACCATTAATTATTTCCTATACTGCCCCTCCACCATTAATTATTTCCCATACTTCCCCTCCACCATTAATTATTCCCTATGCTGCCCCTCACCATTAATTATTTCCTATACTGCCCCTCATAATTAATTATTTCCTATACTGCCCCTCATAATTAATTATTTCCTATACTGCCCCTCATAATTAATTATTTCCTATACTGCCCCTCACCATTAATTATTTCCTATACTGCCCCTCAAATTAATTATTTCCTATACTGCCCCTACACCATTAATTATTTCCTATACTGCCCCTCATAATTAATTATTTCCTATACTGCCCCTCATAATTAATTATTTCCTATACTGCCCCTCATAATTAATTATTTCCTATACTGCCCCTCATAATTAATTATTTCCTATGCTGACCCTCACCATTAATTATTTCCTATACTGCCCCTCAAATTAATTATTTCCTATACTGCCTCTACACCATTAATTATTTCCTATACTTCCCCTCAAATTAATTATTTCCTATACTGCCCCTCATAATTATTCCCTATGTTGGCCCTGAAATTAATTATTTCCTATACTGCCCCTCCACCATTAATTATTTCCTATACTTCCCCTCCACCATTAATTATTTCCTATGCTGCCCCTCACCATTAATTATTCCCTATGCTGCCCCTTACCATTAATTATTTCCTATACTGTCGCTCATAATTAATTATTTCCTATACTGCCCCTCATAATTAATTATTTCCTATACTGCCTCTACACCATTAATTATTTCCTATACTTCCCCTCAAATTAATTATTTCCTATACTGCCCCTCATAATTATTCCCTATGTTGCCCCTCATAATTATTCCCTATACTGCCCCTCATACTTAATTATTTCCTATGCTGCCCCTCATAATTATTTCCTATACTGCCCCTCATAATTATCTCCTATACTGCCCCTCATACTTAATTATTTCCTATACTGCCCCTCAAATTTATTATTTCCTATACTTCCCCTCACCATTAATTATTTCCTATACTGCCCCTCAAATTAATTATTTCCTATGCTGCCCCTCACCATTAATTATTTCCTATACCGCACCTCATAATTTATTTCCTATACTGCCCCTCATAATTATTTCCTTTACTGCCCCTCCACCATTAATTATTTCCTATACTGCCCCTCCACCATTAATTATTTCCTATACTGCCCCTCCACCATTAATTATTTCCTATACTTCCCCTCCACCATTAATTATTTCCTATGCTGCCCCCCACCATTAATTATTTCCTATACTGCCGCTCAAATTAATTATTTCCTACACTGCCCCTCATAATTATTCCCTATGTTGCCCCTCAAATTAATTATCTCCTATACTGCCCCTCATACTTAATTATTTCCTATGCTGCCACTCACCATTAATTATTTCCTATGCTGCCACTCACCATTAATTATTTCCTATACTGCCCCTACACCATTAATTATTTCCTATACTTCCCCTCTAATTAATTATTTCCTATACTTCCCCTCAAATTAATTATTTCCTATACTGCTTCTCAACCATTAATTATTTCCTATACTTCCCCTCAAATTAATTATTTCCTATACTGCCCCTCATAATTATTTCCTATACTGCCCCTCATAATTAATTATTCCCTATGCTGCCCCTCACCATTAATTATTTCCTATACTGCCCCTCATAATTAATTATTTCCTATACTTCCCCTCAAATTAATTTTTTCCTATACTGCCCCTCAAATTAATTATTTCCTATACTGCCCCCCACCATTAATTATTTCCTATGCTGCCCCTCACCATTAATCATTTCCTGTACTGCCCCTCAAATTAATTATTTCCTATATTGCCCCTCCACCATTAATCATTTCCTATACTGCCCCTCAAATTAAGTTTTTCCTATACTTCCCCTCAAATTAAGTATTTACTATACTGCCCCTCCACCATTAATTATTTCCTAAGCTGCCCCTCCACCGATAATTATTTCCTATACTGCCCCTCCACCATTAATTATTTCCTATACTGCCCCTCCACCATTAATTATTTCCTATACTGCCCCTCCACCATTATTTATTTCCCATACTTCCCCTCCACCATAAATGATTCCCTATGCTGCCCCTCACCATTAATTATTTCCTATACTGCCCCTCATAATTAATTATTTCCTATACTGCCCCTCAAATTAATTATTTCCTATACTGCCCCCCACCATTAATTATTTCCTATGCTGCCCCTCACCATTAATCATTTCCTGTACTGCCCCTCAAATTAATTATTTCCTATATTGCCCCTCCACCATTAATCATTTCCTATACTGCCCCTCAAATTAATTATTTCCTATACTGCCCCTCAAATTAATTATTTCCTATACTTCCCCTCAAATTAAGTATTTACTATACTGCCCCTCCACCGATAATTATTTCCTATACTGCCCCTCCACCGATAATTATTTCCTATACTGCCCCTCCACCATTAATTATTTCCTATACTGCCCCTCCACCATTAATTATTTCCTATACTGCCCCTCCACCATTAATTATTTCCCATACTTCCCCTCCACCATTAATGATTCCCTATGCTGCCCCTCACCATTAATTATTTCCTATACTGCCCGTCATAATTAATTATTTCCTATACTGCCCCTCATAATTAATTATTTCCTTTACTGCCCCTCATAATTAATTATTTCCTATACTGCCCCTCCACCATTAATTATTTCCTATACTTCCCCTCCACCATTAATTATTTCGTATGCTGCCCCTCACCATTAATTATTTCCTATACTGCCCCTCATAATTAATTATTTCCTATACTGCCCCTCATAATTAATTATTTCCTATACTGCCCCTCAAATTAATTATTTCCTATACTGCCCCTACACCATTAATTATTTCCTATACTTCCCCTCAAATTAATTATTTCCTATACTTCCCCTAAAATTAATTATTTCCTATACTGCTTCTCCACCATTAATTATTTCTTATACTGCCCCTCCACCATTAATTATTTCCTATACTTCCCCTCAAATTAATTATTTCCTATACTTCCCCTCAAATTAAATATTTCCTATACTGCCCCTCCACCATTAAATATATCCTATGCTGCCCCTCCACCATTAATTAGTTCCTATACTGCCCCCACCATTAATTATTTCCTATGTTTCCCCCCACCATTAATTATTTCCTATACTGCCCCTCAAATTAATTATTTCCTATACTGCCCCTCATAATTATTCCCTATGTTGCCCCTCAAATTAATTATCTCCTATACTGCCCCTCATTCTTAATTATTTCCCATGCTGCCCCTCACCATTAATTATTTCCTATACTGCCCCTCAAATTAATTATTTCCTATACTGCCCCTACACCATTAATTATTTCCTATACTTCCCCTCAAATTAATTATTTCCTATACCGCTTCTCAACCATTATTATTTTCTATACTTCCCCTCAAATTAATTATTTCCTAAACTGCCCCTCTTAATTATTTCCTATACTGCCCCTCATAATTAATTATTTCCTATTCTGCCCCTCATAATTAATTATTCCCTATTCTGCCCCTCATAATTAATTGTTTCCTATACTGCCCCTCATAATTAATTATTTCCTATGCTGACCCTCACCATTAATTATTTCCTATACTGCCCCTCAAATTAATTATTTCCTAAACTGCCTCTACACCATTTATTATTTCCTATACTTCCCCTCAAATTAATTATTTCCTATACTTCCCCTCAAATTAATTATTTCCTATACTGCCCCCCACCATTAATTATTTCCTATACTTCCCCTCAAATTAATTATTTCCTATACCGCTTCTCAACCATTAATTATTTCCTATACTTCCCCTCAAATTAATTATTTCCTATACTGCCCCTCATAATTATTTCCTATACTGCCCCTCATAGTTAATTATTTCCTATACTGCCCCTCATAATTAATTATTTCCTATACTGCCCCTCCACCATTAATTATTTTCTATACTTCCCCTCCACCATTAATTATTCCCTATGCTGCCCCTCACCATTAATTATTTCCTATACTGCCCCTCATAATTAATTATTTCCTATACTGCCCCTCATAATTAATTATTTCCTATACTGCCCCTCAAATTAATTATTTCCTATACTGCCCCTACACCATTAATTATTTCCTATACTTCCCCTCAAATTAATTATTTCCTATACTTCCCCTAAAATTAATTATTTCCTATACTGCTTCTCCACCATTAATTATTTCTTATACTGCCCCTCCACCATTAATTATTTCCTATAATTCCCCTCAAATTAATTATTTCCTATACTTCCCCTCAAATTAAATATTTCCTATACTGCCCCTCCACCATTAAATATATCCTATGCTGCCCCTCCACCATTAATTAGTTCCTATACTGCCCCCACCATTAATTATTTCCTATGTTTCCCCCCACCATTAATTATTTCCTATACTGCCCCTCAAATTAATTATTTCCTATACTGCCCCTCATAATTATTCCCTATGTTGCCCCTCAAATTAATTATCTCCTATACTGCCCCTCATTCTTAATTATTTCCCATGCTGCCCCTCACCATTAATTATTTCCTATACTGCCCCTCAAATTAATTATTTCCTATACTGCCCCTACACCATTAATTATTTCCTATACTTCCCCTCAAATTAATTATTTCCTATACCGCTTCTCAACCATTAATTATTTCCTATACTTCCCCTCAAATTAATTATTTCCTAAACTGCCCCTCTTAATTATTTCCTATACTGCCCCTCATAATTAATTATTTCCTATTCTGCCCCTCATAATTAATTATTCCCTATTCTGCCCCTCATAATTAATTGTTTCCTATACTGCCCCTCATAATTAATTATTTCCTATACTGCCCCTCATAATTAATTATTTCCTATGCTGACCCTCACCATTAATTATTTCCTATACTGCCCCTCAAATTAATTATTTCCTATACTGCCTCTACACCATTTATTATTTCCTATACTTCCCCTCAAATTAATTATTTCCTATACTTCCCCTCAAATTAATTATTTCCTATACTGCCCCCCACCATTAATTATTTCCTATACTTCCCCTCAAATTAATTATTTCCTATACCGCTTCTCAACCATTAATTATTTCCTATACTTCCCCTCAAATTAATTATTTCCTATACTGCCCCTCATAATTATTTCCTATACTGCCCCTCATAATTAATTATTTCCTATTCTGCCCCTCATAATTAATTATTTCCTATACTTCCCCTCAAATTAATTATTTCCTATACTGCCCCTCATAATTATTTCCTATACTGCCCCTCATAATTAATTATTCCCTATGCTGCCCCTCACCATTAATTATTTCCTATACTGCCCATCAAATTAATTATTTCCTATACTGCCCCTCCACCATTAATTATTTCCTATACTTCCCCTCTAATTAATTATTTCCTATACTTCCCCTCAAATTAATTATCTCCTATACTGCCCCTCATAATTAATTATTTCCTATGCTGCCCCTCCACCATTAATTATTTCCTATACTTCCCCTCAAATTATTTATTTCCTTTACTTCCCCTCAAATTAATTATTTCCTATACTGCCCCTCAAATTAATTATTTCCTATACTTCCCCTCAAATTAATTATTTCCTATACTGCCCCCCCACCATTAATTATTTCCTAAGCTGCCCCTCCTCCGATAATTATTTCCTATACTGCCTCTCATAATTAATTATTTCTTATACTGCCCCTCCACCATTAATTATTTCCTATACTTCCCCTCCACCATTAATTATTTCCTATGCTGCCCCTCACCATTAATTATTCCCTATGCTGCCTCTACACCATCAATTATTTCCTATACTGCCCCTCATAATTAATTATTTCCTATACTGCCCCTCATAATTATTTCCTATACTGCCCCTCATAATTAATTATTCCCTATGCTGCCCCTTACCATTAATTATTTCCTATACCGCCCCTCATAATTAATTATTTCCTATACTGCCCCTCATAATTAATTATTTCCTATGCTGACCCTCACCATTAATTATTTCCTATACTGCCCCTCAAATTAATTATTTCCTATACTGCCCCTCAAATTAATTATTTCCTATACTGCCCCTACACCATTAATTATTTCCTATACTTCCCTCAAATTAATTATTTCCTATACTGCCCCTCATAATTATTTCCTATACTGCCCCTCATAATTAATTATTCCCTATGCTGCCACTCACCATTAATTATTTCCTATACTGCCCCTCATAATTAATTATTTCCTATACTGCCCCTCATAATTATTTCCTATACTGCCCCTCATAGTTAATTATTTCCTATACTGCCCCTCATAATTAATTATTCCCTATACTGCCCATCATAATTAATTATTTCCTATACTGCCCCTCATAATAAAATATTTCCTATACTGCCCCTCATAATTAATTATTTTCTATGCTGACCCTCACCATTAATTATTTCCTATACTGCCCCTAAAATTAATTATTTCCTATACTGCCTCTACACCATTAATTATTTCCTATACTTTCCCTCAAATTAATTATTTCCTATACTGCCCCTCATAATTATTCCCTATGTTGGCCCTGAAATTAATTATTTCCTATGCTGCCCCTCACCATTAATTATTTCCTATACCGCACCTCAAATTAATTATTTTCTATACTGCCTCTACACCATTAATTATTTCCTATACTTCCCCTCAAATTAATTATTTCCTATACTGCCCCTCATAATTATTCCCTATGTTGGCCCTGAAATTAATTCTTTCCTATACTGCCCCTCCACCATTAATTATTTCCTATACTTCCCCTCCACCATTAATTATTTCCTATGCTGCCCCTCACCATTAATTATTCCCTATGCTGCCCCTCACCATTAATTATTTCCTATACTGCCCCTCATAATTCATTATTTCCTATACTGCCCCTCCTCATTAATTATTTCCTATACTTCCCTCAAATTAATTATTTCCTATACTGCCCCTCATAATAATTTCCTATACTGCCCCTCATAATTAATTATTCCCTATGCTGCCCCTCACCATTAATTATTTCCTATACTACCCCTCAAATTAATTATTTCCTATACTGCCTCTACACCATTAATTATTTCCTATACTTCCCCTCAAATTAATTATTTCCTATACTGCCCCTCATAATTATTCCCTATGTTGGCCCTGAAATTAATTATTTCCTATACTGCCCCTCCACCATTAATTATTTCCTATACTTCCCCTCCACCATTAATTATTTCCTATGCTGCCCCTCACCATTAATTATTCCCTATGCTGCCCCTCACCATTAATTATTTCCTATACTGTCGCTCATAATTAATTATTTCCTATACTGCCCCTCATAATTAATTATTTCCTATACTGCCTCTACACCATTAATTATTTCCTATACTTCCCCTCAAATTAATTATTTCCTATACTGCCCCTCATAATTATTCCCTATGTTGCCCCTCATAATTATTCCCTATACTGCCCCTCATACTTAATTATTTCCTATGCTGCCCCTCATAATTATTTCCTATACTGCCCCTCATAATTATTTCCTATACTGCCCCTCATACTTAATTATTTCCTATACTGCCCCTCAAATTAATTATTTCCTATACTTCCCCTCACCATTAATTATTTCCTATACTGCCCCTCCACCATTAATTATTTCCTATACTGCCCCTCATAATTAATTATTTCCTATACTGCCCCTCATAATTAATTATTTCCTTTACTGACCCTCATAATTAATTATTTCCTATACTTCCCCTCCACCATTAATTATTTCCTATACTGCCCCTCATAATTAATTATTTCCTATACTGCCCCTCATAATTAATTATTTCCTTTACTGACCCTCATAATTAATTATTTCCTATACTTCCCCTCCACCATTAATTATTTCCTATACTGCCCCTCATAATTAATTATTTCCTATACTGCCCCTCCTCATTAATTATTTCCTATACTTCCCTCAAATTAATTATTTCCTATACTGCCCCTCATAATTAATTATTCCCTATGCTGCCCCTCACCATTAATTATTTCCTATACTGCCCCTCACAATTATTCCCTATGTTGCCCCTCAAATTAATTATCTCCTATACTGCCCCTCATACTTAATTATTTCCTATGCTGCCACTCACCATTAATTATTTCCTATGCTGCCACTCACCATTAATTATTCCCTATGCTGCCTCTACACCATCAATTATTTCCTATACTGCCCCTCATAATTAATTATTTCCTATACTGCCCCTCATAATTATTTCCTATACTGCCCCTCATAATTAATTATTCCCTATGCTGCCCCTTACCATTAATTATTTCCTATTCTGCCCCTCACCATTAATTATTTCCTATACTGCCCCTCAAATTAATTATTTCCTATACTGCCCCTACACCATTAATTATTTCCTATACTTCCCCTCAAATTAATTTTTTCTTATACCGCTTTTCAACCATTAATTATTTCCTATACTTTCCCTCAAATTAATTATTTCCTATACTGCCCCTCATAATTATTTCCTATACTGCCCCTCATAATTATTCCCTATGTTGGCCCTGAAATTAATTATTTCCTATACTGCCCCTCCACCATTAATTATTTCCTATACTTCCCCTCCACCATTAATTATTTCCTATGCTGCCCCTCACCATTAATTATTCCCTATGCTGCCTCTCACCATTAATTATTTCCTATACTGGCCCTCATAATTAATTATTTCCTATACTGCCCCTCATAATTAATTATTTCCTATACTGCCTCTACACCATTAATTATTTCCTCTACTTCCCCTCAAATTAATTATTTCCTATACTGCCCCTCATAATTATTCCCTATGTTGCCCCTCATAATTATTCCCTATACTGCCCCTCATACTTAATTATTTCCTATGCTGCCTCTCATAATTATTTCCTATACTGCCCCTCATAATTATCTCCTATACTGCCCCTCATACTTAATTATTTCCTATACTGCCCCTCAAATTAATTATTTCCTATACTTCCCCTCACCATTAATTATTTCCTATACTGCCCCTCAAATTAATTATTTCCTATGCTGCCCCTCACCATTAATTATTTCCTATACCGCACCTCATAATTATTTCCTATACTGCCCCTCATAATTATTTCCTATACTGCCCCTCCACCATTAATTATTTCCTATACTGCCCCTCCACCATTAATTATTTCCTATACTGCCCCTCCACCATTAATTATTTCCCATACTTCCCCTCCACCATTAATTATTCCCTATGCTGCCCCTCACCATTAATTATTTCCTATACTGCCCCTCATAATTAATTATTTCCTATACTGCCCCTCATAATTAATTATTTCCTATACTGCCCCTCATAATTAATTATTTCCTATACTGCCCCTCACCATTAATTATTTCCTATACTGCCCCTCATAATTAATTATTTCCTATGCTGACCCTCACCATTAATTATTTCCTATACTGCCCCTCAAATTAATTATTTCCTATACTGCCTCTACACCATTAATTATTTCCTATACTTCCCCTCAAATTAATTATTTCCTATACTGCCCCTCATAATTATTCCCTATGTTGGCCCTGAAATTAATTATTTCCTATACTGCCCCTCCACCATTAATTATTTCCTATACTTCCCCTCCACCATTAATTATTTCCTATGCTGCCCCTCACCATTAATTATTCCCTATGCTGCCCCTTACCATTAATTATTTCCTATACTGTCGCTCATAATTAATTATTTCCTATACTGCCCCTCATAATTAATTATTTCCTATACTGCCTCTACACCATTAATTATTTCCTATACTTCCCCTCAAATTAATTATTTCCTATACTGCCCCTCATAATTATTCCCTATGTTGCCCCTCATAATTATTCCCTATACTGCCCCTCATACTTAATTATTTCCTATGCTGCCCCTCATAATTATTTCCTATACTGCCCCTCATAATTATCTCCTATACTGCCCCTCATACTTAATTATTTCCTATACTGCCCCTCAAATTTATTATTTCCTATGCTGCCCCTCACCATTAATTATTTCCTATACCGCACCTCATAATTTATTTCCTATACTGCCCCTCATAATTATTTCCTTTACTGCCCCTCCACCATTAATTATTTCCTATACTGCCCCTCCACCATTAATTATTTCCTATACTGCCCCTCCACCATTAATTATTTCCTATACTTCCCCTCCACCATTAATTATTTCCTATGCTGCCCCCCACCATTAATTATTTCCTATACTGCCGCTCAAATTAATTATTTCCTACACTGCCCCTCATAATTATTCCCTATGTTGCCCCTCAAATTAATTATCTCCTATACTGCCCCTCATACTTAATTATTTCCTATGCTGCCACTCACCATTAATTATTTCCTATGCTGCCACTCACCATTAATTATTTCCTATACTGCCCCTACACCATTAATTATTTCCTATACTTCCCCTCTAATTAATTATTTCCTATACTTCCCCTCAAATTAATTATTTCCTATACTGCTTCTCAACCATTAATTATTTCCTATACTTCCCCTCAAATTAATTATTTCCTATACTGCCCCTCATAATTATTTCCTATACTGCCCCTCATAATTAATTATTCCCTATGCTGCCCCTCACCATTAATTATTTCCTATACTGCCCCTCATAATTAATTATTTCCTATACTTCCCCTCAAATTAATTATTTCCTATACTGCCCCTCAAATTAATTATTTCCTATACTGCCCCCCACCATTAATTATTTCCTATGCTGCCCCTCACCATTAATCATTTCCTGTACTGCCCCTCAAATTAATTATTTCCTATATTGCCCCTCCACCATTAATCATTTCCTATACTGCCCCTCAAATTAAGTTTTTCCTATACTTCCCCTCAAATTAAGTATTTACTATACTGCCCCTCCACCATTAATTATTTCCTAAGCTGCCCCTCCACCGATAATTATTTCCTATACTGCCCCTCCACCATTAATTATTTCCTATACTGCCCCTCCACCATTAATTATTTCCTATACTGCCCCTCCACCATTATTTATTTCCCATACTTCCCCTCCACCATAAATGATTCCCTATGCTGCCCCTCACCATTAATTATTTCCTATACTGCCCCTCATAATTAATTATTTCCTATACTGCCCCTCATAATTAATTATTTCCTATACTGCCCCTCATAATTAATTATTTCCTATACTGCCCCTCAAATTAATTATTTCCTATACTGCCCCTACACCATTAATTATTTCCTATACTTCCCCTCAAATTAATTATTTCCTATATTTCCCCTAAAATTAATTATTTCCTATACTGCTTCTCCACCATTAATTATTTCCTATACTGCCCCTCCACCATTAATTATTTCCTATACTTCCCCTCAAATTAATTATTTCCTATACTTCCCCTCAAATTAAATATTTCCTATACTGCCCCTCCACCATTAAATATATCCTATGCTGCCCCTCCACCATTAATTAGTTCCTATACTGCCCCCACCATTAATTATTTCCTATGCTGCCCCTCACCATTAATTATTTCCTATACTGCCCCTCAAATTAATTATTTCCTATACTGCCCCTCATAATTATTCCCTATGTTGCCCCTCAAATTAATTATCTCCTATACTGCCCCTCATTCTTAATTATTTCCCATGCTGCCCCTCACCATTAATTATTTCCTATACTGCCCCTCAAATTAATTATTTCCTATACTGCCCCTACACCATTAATTATTTCCTATACTTCCCCTCAAATTAATTATTTCCTATACCGCTTCTCAACCATTAATTATTTCCTATACTTCCCCTCAAATTAATTATTTCCTAAACTGCCCCTCTTAATTATTTCCTATACTGCCCCTCATAATTAATTATTTCCTATTCTGCCCCTCATAATTAATTATTCCGTATACTGCCCCTCATAATTAATTGTTTCCTATACTGCCCCTCATAATTAATTATTTCCTATACTGCCCCTCATAATTAATTATTTCCTATGCTGACCCTCACCATTAATTATTTCCTATACTGCCCCTCAAATTAATTATTTCCTATACTGCCTCTACACCATTTATTATTTCCTATACTCCCCCTCAAATTAATTATTTCCTATACTGCCCCTCAAATTAATTATTTCCTATACTGCCCCCCACCATTAATTATTTCCTATGCTGCCCCTCACCATTAATCATTTCCTGTACTGCCCCTCAAATTAATTATTTCCTATATTGCCCCTCCACCATTAATCATTTCCTATACTGCCCCTCAAATTAATTATTTCCTATACTGCCCCTCAAATTAATTATTTCCTATACTTCCCCTCAAATTAAGTATTTACTATACTGCCCCTCCACCGATAATTATTTCCTATACTGCCCCTCCACCGATAATTATTTCCTATACTGCCCCTCCACCATTAATTATTTCCTATACTGCCCCTCCACCATTAATTATTTCCTATACTGCCCCTCCACCATTAATTATTTCCCATACTTCCCCTCCACCATTAATGATTCCCTATGCTGCCCCTCACCATTAATTATTTCCTATACTGCCCGTCATAATTAATTATTTCCTATACTGCCCCTCATAATTAATTATTTCCTTTACTGCCCCTCATAATTAATTATTTCCTATACTGCCCCTCCACCATTAATTATTTCCTATACTTCCCCTCCACCATTAATTATTTCGTATGCTGCCCCTCACCATTAATTATTTCCTATACTGCCCCTCATAATTAATTATTTCCTATACTGCCCCTCATAATTAATTATTTCCTATACTGCCCCTCAAATTAATTATTTCCTATACTGCCCCTACACCATTAATTATTTCCTATACTTCCCCTCAAATTAATTATTTCCTATACTTCCCCTAAAATTAATTATTTCCTATACTGCTTCTCCACCATTAATTATTTCTTATACTGCCCCTCCACCATTAATTATTTCCTATACTTCCCCTCAAATTAATTATTTCCTATACTTCCCCTCAAATTAAATATTTCCTATACTGCCCCTCCACCATTAAATATATCCTATGCTGCCCCTCCACCATTAATTAGTTCCTATACTGCCCCCACCATTAATTATTTCCTATGTTTCCCCCCACCATTAATTATTTCCTATACTGCCCCTCAAATTAATTATTTCCTATACTGCCCCTCATAATTATTCCCTATGTTGCCCCTCAAATTAATTATCTCCTATACTGCCCCTCATTCTTAATTATTTCCCATGCTGCCCCTCACCATTAATTATTTCCTATACTGCCCCTCAAATTAATTATTTCCTATACTGCCCCTACACCATTAATTATTTCCTATACTTCCCCTCAAATTAATTATTTCCTATACCGCTTCTCAACCATTATTATTTTCTATACTTCCCCTCAAATTAATTATTTCCTAAACTGCCCCTCTTAATTATTTCCTATACTGCCCCTCATAATTAATTATTTCCTATTCTGCCCCTCATAATTAATTATTCCCTATTCTGCCCCTCATAATTAATTGTTTCCTATACTGCCCCTCATAATTAATTATTTCCTATGCTGACCCTCACCATTAATTATTTCCTATACTGCCCCTCAAATTAATTATTTCCTAAACTGCCTCTACACCATTTATTATTTCCTATACTTCCCCTCAAATTAATTATTTCCTATACTTCCCCTCAAATTAATTATTTCCTATACTGCCCCCCACCATTAATTATTTCCTATACTTCCCCTCAAATTAATTATTTCCTATACCGCTTCTCAACCATTAATTATTTCCTATACTTCCCCTCAAATTAATTATTTCCTATACTGCCCCTCATAATTATTTCCTATACTGCCCCTCATAGTTAATTATTTCCTATACTGCCCCTCATAATTAATTATTTCCTATACTGCCCCTCCACCATTAATTATTTTCTATACTTCCCCTCCACCATTAATTATTCCCTATGCTGCCCCTCACCATTAATTATTTCCTATACTGCCCCTCATAATTAATTATTTCCTATACTGCCCCTCATAATTAATTATTTCCTATACTGCCCCTCAAATTAATTATTTCCTATACTGCCCCTACACCATTAATTATTTCCTATACTTCCCCTCAAATTAATTATTTCCTATACTTCCCCTAAAATTAATTATTTCCTATACTGCTTCTCCACCATTAATTATTTCTTATACTGCCCCTCCACCATTAATTATTTCCTATAATTCCCCTCAAATTAATTATTTCCTATACTTCCCCTCAAATTAAATATTTCCTATACTGCCCCTCCACCATTAAATATATCCTATGCTGCCCCTCCACCATTAATTAGTTCCTATACTGCCCCCACCATTAATTATTTCCTATGTTTCCCCCCACCATTAATTATTTCCTATACTGCCCCTCAAATTAATTATTTCCTATACTGCCCCTCATAATTATTCCCTATGTTGCCCCTCAAATTAATTATCTCCTATACTGCCCCTCATTCTTAATTATTTCCCATGCTGCCCCTCACCATTAATTATTTCCTATACTGCCCCTCAAATTAATTATTTCCTATACTGCCCCTACACCATTAATTATTTCCTATACTTCCCCTCAAATTAATTATTTCCTATACCGCTTCTCAACCATTAATTATTTCCTATACTTCCCCTCAAATTAATTATTTCCTAAACTGCCCCTCTTAATTATTTCCTATACTGCCCCTCATAATTAATTATTTCCTATTCTGCCCCTCATAATTAATTATTCCCTATTCTGCCCCTCATAATTAATTGTTTCCTATACTGCCCCTCATAATTAATTATTTCCTATACTGCCCCTCATAATTAATTATTTCCTATGCTGACCCTCACCATTAATTATTTCCTATACTGCCCCTCAAATTAATTATTTCCTATACTGCCTCTACACCATTTATTATTTCCTATACTTCCCCTCAAATTAATTATTTCCTATACTTCCCCTCAAATTAATTATTTCCTATACTGCCCCCCACCATTAATTATTTCCTATACTTCCCCTCAAATTAATTATTTCCTATACCGCTTCTCAACCATTAATTATTTCCTATACTTCCCCTCAAATTAATTATTTCCTATACTGCCCCTCATAATTATTTCCTATACTGCCCCTCATAATTAATTATTTCCTATTCTGCCCCTCATAATTAATTATTTCCTATACTTCCCCTCAAATTAATTATTTCCTATACTGCCCCTCATAATTATTTCCTATACTGCCCCTCATAATTAATTATTCCCTATGCTGCCCCTCACCATTAATTATTTCCTATACTGCCCATCAAATTAATTATTTCCTATACTGCCCCTCCACCATTAATTATTTCCTATACTTCCCCTCTAATTAATTATTTCCTATACTTCCCCTCAAATTAATTATCTCCTATACTGCCCCTCATAATTAATTATTTCCTATGCTGCCCCTCCACCATTAATTATTTCCTATACTTCCCCTCAAATTATTTATTTCCTTTACTTCCCCTCAAATTAATTATTTCCTATACTGCCCCTCAAATTAATTATTTCCTATACTTCCCCTCAAATTAATTATTTCCTATACTGCCCCCCCCACCATTAATTATTTCCTAAGCTGCCCCTCCTCCGATAATTATTTCCTATACTGCCTCTCATAATTAATTATTTCTTATACTGCCCCTCCACCATTAATTATTTCCTATACTTCCCCTCCACCATTAATTATTTCCTATGCTGCCCCTCACCATTAATTATTCCCTATGCTGCCTCTACACCATCAATTATTTCCTATACTGCCCCTCATAATTAATTATTTCCTATACTGCCCCTCATAATTATTTCCTATACTGCCCCTCATAATTAATTATTCCCTATGCTGCCCCTTACCATTAATTATTTCCTATACTGCCCCTCATAATTAATTATTTCCTATACTGCCCCTCATAATTAATTATTTCCTATGCTGACCCTCACCATTAATTATTTCCTATACTGCCCCTCAAATTAATTATTTCCTATACTGCCCCTCAAATTAATTATTTCCTATACTGCCCCCACACCATTAATTATTTCCTATACTTCCCTCAAATTAATTATTTCCTATACTGCCCCTCATAATTATTTCCTATACTGCCCCTCATAATTAATTATTCCCTATGCTGCCACTCACCATTAATTATTTCCTATACTGCCCCTCATAATTAATTATTTCCTATACTGCCCCTCATAATTATTTCCTATACTGCCCCTCATAGTTAATTATTTCCTATACTGCCCCTCATAATTAATTATTCCCTATACTGCCCATCATAATTAATTATTTCCTATACTGCCCCTCATAATAAAATATTTCCTATACTGCCCCTCATAATTAATTATTTTCTATGCTGACCCTCACCATTAATTATTTCCTATACTGCCCCTAAAATTAATTATTTCCTATACTGCCTCTACACCATTAATTATTTCCTATACTTTCCCTCAAATTAATTATTTCCTATACTGCCCCTCATAATTATTCCCTATGTTGGCCCTGAAATTAATTATTTCCTATGCTGCCCCTCACCATTAATTATTTCCTATACCGCACCTCAAATTAATTATTTTCTATACTGCCTCTACACCATTAATTATTTCCTATACTTCCCCTCAAATTAATTATTTCCTATACTGCCCCTCATAATTATTCCCTGTGTTGGCCCTGAAATTAATTCTTTCCTATACTGCCCCTCCACCATTAATTATTTCCTATACTTCCCCTCCACCATTAATTATTTCCTATGCTGCCCCTCACCATTAATTATTCCCTATGCTGCCCCTCACCATTAATTATTTCCTATACTGCCCCTCATAATTCATTATTTCCTATACTGCCCCTCCTCATTAATTATTTCCTATACTTCCCTCAAATTAATTATTTCCTATACTGCCCCTCATAATTATTTCCTATACTGCCCCTCATAATTAATTATTCCCTATGCTGCCCCTCACCATTAATTATTTCCTATACTACCCCTCAAATTAATTATTTCCTATACTGCCTCTACACCATTAATTATTTCCTATACTTCCCCTCAAATTAATTATTTCCTATACTGCCCCTCATAATTATTCCCTATGTTGGCCCTGAAATTAATTATTTCCTATACTGCCCCTCCACCATTAATTATTTCCTATACTTCCCCTCCACCATTAATTATTTCCTATGCTGCCCCTCACCATTAATTATTCCCTATGCTGCCCCTCACCATTAATTATTTCCTATACTGTCGCTCATAATTAATTATTTCCTATACTGCCCCTCATAATTAATTATTTCCTATACTGCCTCTACACCATTAATTATTTCCTATACTTCCCCTCAAATTAATTATTTCCTATACTGCCCCTCATAATTATTCCCTATGTTGCCCCTCATAATTATTCCCTATACTGCCCCTCATACTTAATTATTTCCTATGCTGCCCCTCATAATTATTTCCTATACTGCCCCTCATAATTATTTCCTATACTGCCCCTCATAATTAATTATTTCCTATACTGCCCCTCATAATTATTTCCTATACTGCCCCTCATAATTAATTATTCCCTATGCTGCCCCTCACCATTAATCATTTCCTGTACTGCCCCTCAAATTAATTATTTCCTATACTTCCCCTCACCATTAATTATTTCCTATACTGCCCCTCCACCATTAATTATTTCCTATACTGCCCCTCATAATTAATTATTTCCTATACTGCCCCTCATAATTAATTATTTCCTTTACTGACCCTCATAATTAATTATTTCCTATACTTCCCCTCCACCATTAATTATTTCCTATACTGCCCCTCATAATTAATTATTTCCTATACTGCCCCTCATAATTAATTATTTCCTTTACTGACCCTCATAATTAATTATTTCCTATACTTCCCCTCCACCATTAATTATTTCCTATACTGCCCCTCATAATTAATTATTTCCTATACTGCCCCTCCTCATTAATTATTTCCTATACTTCCCTCAAATTAATTATTTCCTATACTGCCCCTCATAATTAATTATTCCCTATGCTGCCCCTCACCATTAATTATTTCCTATACTGCCCCTCATAATTATTCCCTATGTTGCCCCTCAAATTAATTATCTCCTATACTGCCCCTCATACTTAATTATTTCCTATGCTGCCACTCACCATTAATTATTTCCTATGCTGCCACTCACCATTAATTATTCCCTATGCTGCCTCTACACCATCAATTATTTCCTATACTGCCCCTCATAATTAATTATTTCCTATACTGCCCCTCATAATTATTTCCTATACTGCCCCTCATAATTAATTATTCCCTATGCTGCCCCTTACCATTAATTATTTCCTATTCTGCCCCTCACCATTAATTATTTCCTATACTGCCCCTCAAATTAATTATTTCCTATACTGCCCCTACACCATTAATTATTTCCTATACTTCCCCTCAAATTAATTTTTTCTTATACCGCTTTTCAACCATTAATTATTTCCTATACTTTCCCTCAAATTAATTATTTCCTATACTGCCCCTCATAATTATTTCCTATACTGCCCCTCATAATTATTCCCTATGTTGGCCCTGAAATTAATTATTTCCTATACTGCCCCTCCACCATTAATTATTTCCTATACTTCCCCTCCACCATTAATTATTTCCTATGCTGCCCCTCACCATTAATTATTCCCTATGCTGCCTCTCACCATTAATTATTTCCTATACTGGCCCTCATAATTAATTATTTCCTATACTGCCCCTCATAATTAATTATTTCCTATACTGCCTCTACACCATTAATTATTTCCTCTACTTCCCCTCAAATTAATTATTTCCTATACTGCCCCTCATAATTATTCCCTATGTTGCCCCTCATAATTATTCCCTATACTGCCCCTCATACTTAATTATTTCCTATGCTGCCTCTCATAATTATTTCCTATACTGCCCCTCATAATTATCTCCTATACTGCCCCTCATACTTAATTATTTCCTATACTGCCCCTCAAATTAATTATTTCCTATACTTCCCCTCACCATTAATTATTTCCTATACTGCCCCTCAAATTAATTATTTCCTATGCTGCCCCTCACCATTAATTATTTCCTATACCGCACCTCATAATTATTTCCTATACTGCCCCTCATAATTATTTCCTATACTGCCCCTCCACCATTAATTATTTCCTATACTGCCCCTCCACCATTAATTATTTCCTATACTGCCCCTCCACCATTAATTATTTCCCATACTTCCCCTCCACCATTAATTATTCCCTATGCTGCCCCTCACCATTAATTATTTCCTATACTGCCCCTCATAATTAATTATTTCCTATACTGCCCCTCATAATTAATTATTTCCTATACTGCCCCTCATAATTAATTATTTCCTATACTGCCCCTCACCATTAATTATTTCCTATACTGCCCCTCAAATTAATTATTTCCTATACTGCCCCTACACCATTAATTATTTCCTATACTGCCCCTCATAATTAATTATTTCCTATACTGCCCCTCATAATTAATTATTTCCTATACTGCCCCTCATAATTAATTATTTCCTATACTGCCCCTCATAATTAATTATTTCCTATGCTGACCCTCACCATTAATTATTTCCTATACTGCCCCTCAAATTAATTATTTCCTATACTGCCTCTACACCATTAATTATTTCCTATACTTCCCCTCAAATTAATTATTTCCTATACTGCCCCTCATAATTATTCCCTATGTTGGCCCTGAAATTAATTATTTCCTATACTGCCCCTCCACCATTAATTATTTCCTATACTTCCCCTCCACCATTAATTATTTCCTATGCTGCCCCTCACCATTAATTATTCCCTATGCTGCCCCTTACCATTAATTATTTCCTATACTGTCGCTCATAATTAATTATTTCCTATACTGCCCCTCATAATTAATTATTTCCTATACTGCCTCTACACCATTAATTATTTCCTATACTTCCCCTCAAATTAATTATTTCCTATACTGCCCCTCATAATTATTCCCTATGTTGCCCCTCATAATTATTCCCTATACTGCCCCTCATACTTAATTATTTCCTATGCTGCCCCTCATAATTATTTCCTATACTGCCCCTCATAATTATCTCCTATACTGCCCCTCATACTTAATTATTTCCTATACTGCCCCTCAAATTTATTATTTCCTATACTTCCCCTCACCATTAATTATTTCCTATACTGCCCCTCAAATTAATTATTTCCTATGCTGCCCCTCACCATTAATTATTTCCTATACCGCACATCATAATTTATTTCCTATACTGCCCCTCATAATTATTTCCTTTACTGCCCCTCCACCATTAATTATTTCCTATACTGCCCCTCCACCATTAATTATTTCCTATACTGCCCCTCCACCATTAATTATTTCCTATACTTCCCCTCCACCATTAATTATTTCCTATGCTGCCCCCCACCATTAATTATTTCCTATACTGCCGCTCAAATTAATTATTTCCTACACTGCCCCTCATAATTATTCCCTATGTTGCCCCTCAAATTAATTATCTCCTATACTGCCCCTCATACTTAATTATTTCCTATGCTGCCACTCACCATTAATTATTTCCTATGCTGCCACTCACCATTAATTATTTCCTATACTGCCCCTACACCATTAATTATTTCCTATACTTCCCCTCTAATTAATTATTTCCTATACTTCCCCTCAAATTAATTATTTCCTATACTGCTTCTCAACCATTAATTATTTCCTATACTTCCCCTCAAATTAATTATTTCCTATACTGCCCCTCATAATTATTTCCTATACTGCCCCTCATAATTAATTATTCCCTATGCTGCCCCTCACCATTAATTATTTCCTATACTGCCCCTCATAATTAATTATTTCCTATACTTCCCCTCAAATTAATTTTTTCCTATACTGCCCCTCAAATTAATTATTTCCTATACTGCCCCCCACCATTAATTATTTCCTATGCTGCCCCTCACCATTAATCATTTCCTGTACTGCCCCTCAAATTAATTATTTCCTATATTGCCCCTCCACCATTAATCATTTCCTATACTGCCCCTCAAATTAAGTTTTTCCTATACTTCCCCTCAAATTAAGTATTTACTATACTGCCCCTCCACCATTAATTATTTCCTAAGCTGCCCCTCCACCGATAATTATTTCCTATACTGCCCCTCCACCATTAATTATTTCCTATACTGCCCCTCCACCATTAATTATTTCCTATACTGCCCCTCCACCATTATTTATTTCCCATACTTCCCCTCCACCATAAATGATTCCCTATGCTGCCCCTCACCATTAATTATTTCCTATACTGCCCCTCATAATTAATTATTTCCTATACTGCCCCTCAAATTAATTATTTCCTATACTGCCCCCCACCATTAATTATTTCCTATGCTGCCCCTCACCATTAATCATTTCCTGTACTGCCCCTCAAATTAATTATTTCCTATATTGCCCCTCCACCATTAATCATTTCCTATACTGCCCCTCAAATTAATTATTTCCTATACTGCCCCTCAAATTAATTATTTCCTATACTTCCCCTCAAATTAAGTATTTACTATACTGCCCCTCCACCGATAATTATTTCCTATACTGCCCCTCCACCGATAATTATTTCCTATACTGCCCCTCCACCATTATATATATAGGAAAGTATAGGAAATAATTAATGGTGGAGGGGCAGTATAGGAAATAATTAATTATGAGGGGCAGTAAAGGAAATAATTAATTATGAGGGGCAGTATAATTATTTCCTATAATTATTTCCTATACTGCCCCTCATAATTAATTATTTCCTATTCTGCCCCTCATAATTAATTATTCCCTATTCTGCCCCTCATAATTAATTGTTTCCTATACTGCCCCTCATAATTAATTATTTCCTATACTGCCCCTCATAATTAATTATTTCCTATGCTGACCCTCACCATTAATTATTTCCTATACTGCCCCTCAAATTAATTATTTCCTATACTGCCTCTACACCATTTATTATTTCCTATACTTCCCCTCAAATTAATTATTTCCTATACTTCCCCTCAAATTAATTATTTCCTATACTGCCCCCCACCATTAATTATTTCCTATACTTCCCCTCAAATTAATTATTTCCTATACCGCTTCTCAACCATTAATTATTTCCTATACTTCCCCTCAAATTAATTATTTCCTATACTGCCCCTCATAATTATTTCCTATACTGCCCCTCATAATTAATTATTTCCTATTCTGCCCCTCATAATTAATTATTTCCTATACTTCCCCTCAAATTAATTATTTCCTATACTGCCCCTCATAATTATTTCCTATACTTCCCCTCATAATTAATTATTCCCTATGCTGCCCCTCACCATTAATTATTTCCTATACTGCCCATCAAATTAATTATTTCCTATACTGCCCCTCCACCATTAATTATTTCCTATACTTCCCCTCTAATTAATTATTTCCTATACTTCCCCTCAAATTAATTATCTCCTATACTGCCCCTCATAATTAATTATTTCCTATGCTGCCCCTCCACCATTAATTATTTCCTATACTTCCCCTCAAATTATTTATTTCCTTTACTTCCCCTCAAATTAATTATTTCCTATACTGCCCCTCAAATTAATTATTTCCTATACTTCCCCTCAAATTAATTATTTCCTATACTGCCCCCCCACCATTAATTATTTCCTAAGCTGCCCCTCCTCCGATAATTATTTCCTATACTGCCTCTCATAATTAATTATTTCTTATACTGCCCCTCCACCATTAATTATTTCCTATACTTCCCCTCCACCATTAATTATTTCCTATGCTGCCCCTCACCATTAATTATTCCCTATGCTGCCTCTACACCATCAATTATTTCCTATACTGCCCCTCATAATTAATTATTTCCTATACTGCCCCTCATAATTATTTCCTATACTGCCCCTCATAATTAATTATTCCCTATGCTGCCCCTTACCATTAATTATTTCCTATACTGCCCCTCATAATTAATTATTTCCTATACTGCCCCTCATAATTAATTATTTCCTATGCTGACCCTCACCATTAATTATTTCCTATACTGCCCCTCAAATTAATTATTTCCTATACTGCCCCTCAAATTAATTATTTCCTATACTGCCCCTACACCATTAATTATTTCCTATACTTCCCTCAAATTAATTATTTCCTATACTGCCCCTCATAATTATTTCCTATACTGCCCCTCATAATTAATTATTCCCTATGCTGCCACTCACCATTAATTATTTCCTATACTGCCCCTCATAATTAATTATTTCCTATACTGCCCCTCATAATTATTTCCTATACTGCCCCTCATAGTTAATTATTTCCTATACTGCCCCTCATAATTAATTATTCCCTATACTGCCCATCATAATTAATTATTTCCTATACTGCCCCTCATAATAAAATATTTCCTATACTGCCCCTCATAATTAATTATTTTCTATGCTGACCCTCACCATTAATTATTTCCTATACTGCCCCTAAAATTAATTATTTCCTATACTGCCTCTACACCATTAATTATTTCCTATACTTTCCCTCAAATTAATTATTTCCTATACTGCCCCTCATAATTATTCCCTATGTTGGCCCTGAAATTAATTATTTCCTATGCTGCCCCTCACCATTAATTATTTCCTATACCGCACCTCAAATTAATTATTTTCTATACTGCCTCTACACCATTAATTATTTCCTATACTTCCCCTCAAATTAATTATTTCCTATACTGCCCCTCATAATTATTCCCTATGTTGGCCCTGAAATTAATTCTTTCCTATACTGCCCCTCCACCATTAATTATTTCCTATACTTCCCCTCCACCATTAATTATTTCCTATGCTGCCCCTCACCATTAATTATTCCCTATGCTGCCCCTCACCATTAATTATTTCCTATACTGCCCCTCATAATTCATTATTTCCTATACTGCCCCTCCTCATTAATTATTTCCTATACTTCCCTCAAATTAATTATTTCCTATACTGCCCCTCATAATAATTTCCTATACTGCCCCTCATAATTAATTATTCCCTATGCTGCCCCTCACCATTAATTATTTCCTATACTACCCCTCAAATTAATTATTTCCTATACTGCCTCTACACCATTAATTATTTCCTATACTTCCCCTCAAATTAATTATTTCCTATACTGCCCCTCATAATTATTCCCTATGTTGGCCCTGAAATTAATTATTTCCTATACTGCCCCTCCACCATTAATTATTTCCTATACTTCCCCTCCACCATTAATTATTTCCTATGCTGCCCCTCACCATTAATTATTCCCTATGCTGCCCCTCACCATTAATTATTTCCTATACTGTCGCTCATAATTAATTATTTCCTATACTGCCCCTCATAATTAATTATTTCCTATACTGCCTCTACACCATTAATTATTTCCTATACTTCCCCTCAAATTAATTATTTCCTATACTGCCCCTCATAATTATTCCCTATGTTGCCCCTCATAATTATTCCCTATACTGCCCCTCATACTTAATTATTTCCTATGCTGCCCCTCATAATTATTTCCTATACTGCCCCTCATAATTATTTCCTATACTGCCCCTCATACTTAATTATTTCCTATACTGCCCCTCAAATTAATTATTTCCTATACTTCCCCTCACCATTAATTATTTCCTATACTGCCCCTCCACCATTAATTATTTCCTATACTGCCCCTCATAATTAATTATTTCCTATACTGCCCCTCATAATTAATTATTTCCTTTACTGACCCTCATAATTAATTATTTCCTATACTTCCCCTCCACCATTAATTATTTCCTATACTGCCCCTCATAATTAATTATTTCCTATACTGCCCCTCATAATTAATTATTTCCTTTACTGACCCTCATAATTAATTATTTCCTATACTTCCCCTCCACCATTAATTATTTCCTATACTGCCCCTCATAATTAATTATTTCCTATACTGCCCCTCCTCATTAATTATTTCCTATACTTCCCTCAAATTAATTATTTCCTATACTGCCCCTCATAATTAATTATTCCCTATGCTGCCCCTCACCATTAATTATTTCCTATACTGCCCCTCACAATTATTCCCTATGTTGCCCCTCAAATTAATTATCTCCTATACTGCCCCTCATACTTAATTATTTCCTATGCTGCCACTCACCATTAATTATTTCCTATGCTGCCACTCACCATTAATTATTCCCTATGCTGCCTCTACACCATCAATTATTTCCTATACTGCCCCTCATAATTAATTATTTCCTATACTGCCCCTCATAATTATTTCCTATACTGCCCCTCATAATTAATTATTCCCTATGCTGCCCCTTACCATTAATTATTTCCTATTCTGCCCCTCACCATTAATTATTTCCTATACTGCCCCTCAAATTAATTATTTCCTATACTGCCCCTACACCATTAATTATTTCCTATACTTCCCCTCAAATTAATTTTTTCTTATACCGCTTTTCAACCATTAATTATTTCCTATACTTTCCCTCAAATTAATTATTTCCTATACTGCCCCTCATAATTATTTCCTATACTGCCCCTCATAATTATTCCCTATGTTGGCCCTGAAATTAATTATTTCCTATACTGCCCCTCCACCATTAATTATTTCCTATACTTCCCCTCCACCATTAATTATTTCCTATGCTGCCCCTCACCATTAATTATTCCCTATGCTGCCTCTCACCATTAATTATTTCCTATACTGGCCCTCATAATTAATTATTTCCTATACTGCCCCTCATAATTAATTATTTCCTATACTGCCTCTACACCATTAATTATTTCCTCTACTTCCCCTCAAATTAATTATTTCCTATACTGCCCCTCATAATTATTCCCTATGTTGCCCCTCATAATTATTCCCTATACTGCCCCTCATACTTAATTATTTCCTATGCTGCCTCTCATAATTATTTCCTATACTGCCCCTCATAATTATCTCCTATACTGCCCCTCATACTTAATTATTTCCTATACTGCCCCTCAAATTAATTATTTCCTATACTTCCCCTCACCATTAATTATTTCCTATACTGCCCCTCAAATTAATTATTTCCTATGCTGCCCCTCACCATTAATTATTTCCTATACCGCACCTCATAATTATTTCCTATACTGCCCCTCATAATTATTTCCTATACTGCCCCTCCACCATTAATTATTTCCTATACTGCCCCTCCACCATTAATTATTTCCTATACTGCCCCTCCACCATTAATTATTTCCCATACTTCCCCTCCACCATTAATTATTCCCTATGCTGCCCCTCACCATTAATTATTTCCTATACTGCCCCTCATAATTAATTATTTCCTATACTGCCCCTCATAATTAATTATTTCCTATACTGCCCCTCATAATTAATTATTTCCTATACTGCCCCTCAAATTAATTATTTCCTATACTGCCCCTCAAATTAATTATTTCCTATACTGCCCCTACACCATTAATTATTTCCTATACTGCCCCTCATAATTAATTATTTCCTATACTGCCCCTCATAATTAATTATTTCCTATACTGCCCCTCATAATTAATTATTTCCTATACTGCCCCTCATAATTAATTATTTCCTATGCTGACCCTCACCATTAATTATTTCCTATACTGCCCCTCAAATTAATTATTTCCTATACTGCCTCTACACCATTAATTATTTCCTATACTTCCCCTCAAATTAATTATTTCCTATACTGCCCCTCATAATTATTCCCTATGTTGGCCCTGAAATTAATTATTTCCTATACTGCCCCTCCACCATTAATTATTTCCTATACTTCCCCTCCACCATTAATTATTTCCTATGCTGCCCCTCACCATTAATTATTCCCTATGCTGCCCCTTACCATTAATTATTTCCTATACTGTCGCTCATAATTAATTATTTCCTATACTGCCCCTCATAATTAATTATTTCCTATACTGCCTCTACACCATTAATTATTTCCTATACTTCCCCTCAAATTAATTATTTCCTATACTGCCCCTCATAATTATTCCCTATACTGCCCCTCATAATTATTCCCTATACTGCCCCTCATACTTAATTATTTCCTATGCTGCCCCTCATAATTATTTCCTATACTGCCCCTCATAATTATCTCCTATACTGCCCCTCATACTTAATTATTTCCTATACTGCCCCTCAAATTTATTATTTCCTATGCTGCCCCTCACCATTAATTATTTCCTATACCGCACCTCATAATTTATTTCCTATACTGCCCCTCATAATTATTTCCTTTACTGCCCCTCCACCATTAATTATTTCCTATACTGCCCCTCCACCATTAATTATTTCCTATACTGCCCCTCCACCATTAATTATTTCCTATACTTCCCCTCCACCATTAATTATTTCCTATGCTGCCCCCCACCATTAATTATTTCCTATACTGCCGCTCAAATTAATTATTTCCTACACTGCCCCTCATAATTATTCCCTATGTTGCCCCTCAAATTAATTATCTCCTATACTGCCCCTCATACTTAATTATTTCCTATGCTGCCACTCACCATTAATTATTTCCTATGCTGCCACTCACCATTAATTATTTCCTATACTGCCCCTACACCATTAATTATTTCCTATACTTCCCCTCTAATTAATTATTTCCTATACTTCCCCTCAAATTAATTATTTCCTATACTGCTTCTCAACCATTAATTATTTCCTATACTTCCCCTCAAATTAATTATTTCCTATACTGCCCCTCATAATTATTTCCTATACTGCCCCTCATAATTAATTATTCCCTATGCTGCCCCTCACCATTAATTATTTCCTATACTGCCCCTCATAATTAATTATTTCCTATACTTCCCCTCAAATTAATTATTTCCTATACTGCCCCTCAAATTAATTATTTCCTATACTGCCCCCCACCATTAATTATTTCCTATGCTGCCCCTCACCATTAATCATTTCCTGTACTGCCCCTCAAATTAATTATTTCCTATATTGCCCCTCCACCATTAATCATTTCCTATACTGCCCCTCAAATTAAGTTTTTCCTATACTTCCCCTCAAATTAAGTATTTACTATACTGCCCCTCCACCATTAATTATTTCCTAAGCTGCCCCTCCACCGATAATTATTTCCTATACTGCCCCTCCACCATTAATTATTTCCTATACTGCCCCTCCACCATTAATTATTTCCTATACTGCCCCTCCACCATTATTTATTTCCCATACTTCCCCTCCACCATAAATGATTCCCTATGCTGCCCCTCACCATTAATTATTTCCTATACTGCCCCTCATAATTAATTATTTCCTATACTGCCCCTCATAATTAATTATTTCCTATACTGCCCCTCATAATTAATTATTTCCTATACTGCCCCTCAAATTAATTATTTCCTATACTGCCCCTACACCATTAATTATTTCCTATACTTCCCCTCAAATTAATTATTTCCTATATTTCCCCTAAAATTAATTATTTCCTATACTGCTTCTCCACCATTAATTATTTCCTATACTGCCCCTCCACCATTAATTATTTCCTATACTTCCCCTCAAATTAATTATTTCCTATACTTCCCCTCAAATTAAATATTTCCTATACTGCCCCTCCACCATTAAATATATCCTATGCTGCCCCTCCACCATTAATTAGTTCCTATACTGCCCCCACCATTAATTATTTCCTATGCTGCCCCTCACCATTAATTATTTCCTATACTGCCCCTCAAATTAATTATTTCCTATACTGCCCCTCATAATTATTCCCTATGTTGCCCCTCAAATTAATTATCTCCTATACTGCCCCTCATTCTTAATTATTTCCCATGCTGCCCCTCACCATTAATTATTTCCTATACTGCCCCTCAAATTAATTATTTCCTATACTGCCCCTACACCATTAATTATTTCCTATACTTCCCCTCAAATTAATTATTTCCTATACCGCTTCTCAACCATTAATTATTTCCTATACTTCCCCTCAAATTAATTATTTCCTAAACTGCCCCTCTTAATTATTTCCTATACTGCCCCTCATAATTAATTATTTCCTATTCTGCCCCTCATAATTAATTATTCCGTATACTGCCCCTCATAATTAATTGTTTCCTATACTGCCCCTCATAATTAATTATTTCCTATACTGCCCCTCATAATTAATTATTTCCTATGCTGACCCTCACCATTAATTATTTCCTATACTGCCCCTCAAATTAATTATTTCCTATACTGCCTCTACACCATTTATTATTTCCTATACTCCCCCTCAAATTAATTATTTCCTATACTGCCCCTCAAATTAATTATTTCCTATACTGCCCCCCACCATTAATTATTTCCTATGCTGCCCCTCACCATTAATCATTTCCTGTACTGCCCCTCAAATTAATTATTTCCTATATTGCCCCTCCACCATTAATCATTTCCTATACTGCCCCTCAAATTAATTATTTCCTATACTGCCCCTCAAATTAATTATTTCCTATACTTCCCCTCAAATTAAGTATTTACTATACTGCCCCTCCACCGATAATTATTTCCTATACTGCCCCTCCACCGATAATTATTTCCTATACTGCCCCTCCACCATTAATTATTTCCTATACTGCCCCTCCACCATTAATTATTTCCTATACTGCCCCTCCACCATTAATTATTTCCCATACTTCCCCTCCACCATTAATGATTCCCTATGCTGCCCCTCACCATTAATTATTTCCTATACTGCCCGTCATAATTAATTATTTCCTATACTGCCCCTCAAATTAATTATTTCCTATACTGCCCCTACACCATTAATTATTTCCTATACTTCCCCTCAAATTAATTATTTCCTATACTTCCCCTAAAATTAATTATTTCCTATACTGCTTCTCCACCATTAATTATTTCTTATACTGCCCCTCCACCATTAATTATTTCCTATACTTCCCCTCAAATTAATTATTTCCTATACTTCCCCTCAAATTAAATATTTCCTATACTGCCCCTCCACCATTAAATATATCCTATGCTGCCCCTCCACCATTAATTAGTTCCTATACTGCCCCCACCATTAATTATTTCCTATGTTTCCCCCCACCATTAATTATTTCCTATACTGCCCCTCAAATTAATTATTTCCTATACTGCCCCTCATAATTATTCCCTATGTTGCCCCTCAAATTAATTATCTCCTATACTGCCCCTCATTCTTAATTATTTCCCATGCTGCCCCTCACCATTAATTATTTCCTATACTGCCCCTCAAATAATTATTTCCTATACTGCCCCTACACCATTAATTATTTCCTATACTTCCCCTCAAATTAATTATTTCCTATACCGCTTCTCAACCATTATTATTTTCTATACTTCCCCTCAAATTAATTATTTCCTAAACTGCCCCTCTTAATTATTTCCTATACTGCCCCTCATAATTAATTATTTCCTATTCTGCCCCTCATAATTAATTATTCCCTATTCTGCCCCTCATAATTAATTGTTTCCTATACTGCCCCTCATAATTAATTATTTCCTATGCTGACCCTCACCATTAATTATTTCCTATACTGCCCCTCAAATTAATTATTTCCTAAACTGCCTCTACACCATTTATTATTTCCTATACTTCCCCTCAAATTAATTATTTCCTATACTTCCCCTCAAATTAATTATTTCCTATACTGCCCCCCACCATTAATTATTTCCTATACTTCCCCTCAAATTAATTATTTCCTATACCGCTTCTCAACCATTAATTATTTCCTATACTTCCCCTCAAATTAATTATTTCCTATACTGCCCCTCATAATTATTTCCTATACTGCCCCTCATAATTAATTATTTCCTATTCTGCCCCTCATAATTAATTATTTCCTATACTGCCCCTCCACCATTAATTATTTTCTATACTTCCCCTCCACCATTAATTATTCCCTATGCTGCCCCTCACCATTAATTATTTCCTATACTGCCCCTCATAATTAATTATTTCCTATACTGCCCCTCATAATTAATTATTTCCTATACTGCCCCTCAAATTAATTATTTCCTATACTGCCCCTACACCATTAATTATTTCCTATACTTCCCCTCAAATTAATTATTTCCTATACTTCCCCTAAAATTAATTATTTCCTATACTGCTTCTCCACCATTAATTATTTCTTATACTGCCCCTCCACCATTAATTATTTCCTATAATTCCCCTCAAATTAATTATTTCCTATACTTCCCCTCAAATTAAATATTTCCTATACTGCCCCTCCACCATTAAATATATCCTATGCTGCCCCTCCACCATTAATTAGTTCCTATACTGCCCCCACCATTAATTATTTCCTATGTTTCCCCCCACCATTAATTATTTCCTATACTGCCCCTCAAATTAATTATTTCCTATACTGCCCCTCATAATTATTCCCTATGTTGCCCCTCAAATTAATTATCTCCTATACTGCCCCTCATTCTTAATTATTTCCCATGCTGCCCCTCACCATTAATTATTTCCTATACTGCCCCTCAAATTAATTATTTCCTATACTGCCCCTACACCATTAATTATTTCCTATACTTCACCTCAAATTAATTATTTCCTATACCGCTTCTCAACCATTAATTATTTCCTATACTTCCCCTCAAATTAATTATTTCCTAAACTGCCCCTCTTAATTATTTCCTATACTGCCCCTCATAATTAATTATTTCCTATTCTGCCCCTCATAATTAATTATTCCCTATTCTGCCCCTCATAATTAATTGTTTCCTATACTGCCCCTCATAATTAATTATTTCCTATACTGCCCCTCATAATTAATTATTTCCTATGCTGACCCTCACCATTAATTATTTCCTATACTGCCCCTCAAATTAATTATTTCCTATACTGCCTCTACACCATTTATTATTTCCTATACTTCCCCTCAAATTAATTATTTCCTATACTTCCCCTCAAATTAATTATTTCCTATACTGCCCCCCACCATTAATTATTTCCTATACTTCCCCTCAAATTAATTATTTCCTATACCGCTTCTCAACCATTAATTATTTCCTATACTTCCCCTCAAATTAATTATTTCCTATACTGCCCCTCATAATTATTTCCTATACTGCCCCTCATAATTAATTATTTCCTATTCTGCCCCTCATAATTAATTATTTCCTATACTTCCCCTCAAATTAATTATTTCCTATACTGCCCCTCATAATTATTTCCTATACTGCCCCTCATAATTAATTATTCCCTATGCTGCCCCTCACCATTAATTATTTCCTATACTGCCCATCAAATTAATTATTTCCTATACTGCCCCTCCACCATTAATTATTTCCTATACTTCCCCTCTAATTAATTATTTCCTATACTTCCCCTCAAATTAATTATCTCCTATACTGCCCCTCATAATTAATTATTTCCTATGCTGCCCCTCAAATTAATTATTTCCTATACTTCCCCTCAAATTAATTATTTCCTATACTGCCCCCCCCACCATTAATTATTTCCTAAGCTGCCCCTCCTCCGATAATTATTTCCTATACTGCCTCTCATAATTAATTATTTCTTATACTGCCCCTCCACCATTAATTATTTCCTATACTTCCCCTCCACCATTAATTATTTCCTATGCTGCCCCTCACCATTAATTATTCCCTATGCTGCCTCTACACCATCAATTATTTCCTATACTGCCCCTCATAATTAATTATTTCCTATACTGCCCCTCATAATTATTTCCTATACTGCCCCTCATAATTAATTATTCCCTATGCTGCCCCTTACCATTAATTATTTCCTATACTGCCCCTCATAATTAATTATTTCCTATACTGCCCCTCATAATTAATTATTTCCTATGCTGACCCTCACCATTAATTATTTCCTATACTGCCCCTCAAATTAATTATTTCCTATACTGCCCCTCAAATTAATTATTTCCTATACTGCCCCTACACCATTAATTATTTCCTATACTTCCCTCAAATTAATTATTTCCTATACTGCCCCTCATAATTATTTCCTATACTGCCCCTCATAATTAATTATTCCCTATGCTGCCACTCACCATTAATTATTTCCTATACTGCCCCTCATAATTAATTATTTCCTATACTGCCCCTCATAATTATTTCCTATACTGCCCCTCATAGTTAATTATTTCCTATACTGCCCCTCATAATTAATTATTCCCTATACTGCCCATCATAATTAATTATTTCCTATACTGCCCCTCATAATAAAATATTTCCTATACTGCCCCTCATAATTAATTATTTTCTATGCTGACCCTCACCATTAATTATTTCCTATACTGCCCCTAAAATTAATTATTTCCTATACTGCCTCTACACCATTAATTATTTCCTATACTTTCCCTCAAATTAATTATTTCCTATACTGCCCCTCATAATTATTCCCTATGTTGGCCCTGAAATTAATTATTTCCTATGCTGCCCCTCACCATTAATTATTTCCTATACCGCACCTCAAATTAATTATTTTCTATACTGCCTCTACACCATTAATTATTTCCTATACTTCCCCTCAAATTAATTATTTCCTATACTGCCCCTCATAATTATTCCCTATGTTGGCCCTGAAATTAATTCTTTCCTATACTGCCCCTCCACCATTAATTATTTCCTATACTTCCCCTCCACCATTAATTATTTCCTATGCTGCCCCTCACCATTAATTATTCCCTATGCTGCCCCTCACCATTAATTATTTCCTATACTGCCCCTCATAATTCATTATTTCCTATACTGCCCCTCCTCATTAATTATTTCCTATACTTCCCTCAAATTAATTATTTCCTATACTGCCCCTCATAATTATTTCCTATACTGCCCCTCATAATTAATTATTCCCTATGCTGCCCCTCACCATTAATTATTTCCTATACTACCCCTCAAATTAATTATTTCCTATACTGCCTCTACACCATTAATTATTTCCTATACTTCCCCTCAAATTAATTATTTCCTATACTGCCCCTCATAATTATTCCCTATGTTGGCCCTGAAATTAATTATTTCCTATACTGCCCCTCCACCATTAATTATTTCCTATACTTCCCCTCCACCATTAATTATTTCCTATGCTGCCCCTCACCATTAATTATTCCCTATGCTGCCCCTCACCATTAATTATTTCCTATACTGTCGCTCATAATTAATTATTTCCTATACTGCCCCTCATAATTAATTATTTCCTATACTGCCTCTACACCATTAATTATTTCCTATACTTCCCCTCAAATTAATTATTTCCTATACTGCCCCTCATAATTATTCCCTATGTTGCCCCTCATAATTATTCCCTATACTGCCCCTCATACTTAATTATTTCCTATGCTGCCCCTCATAATTATTTCCTATACTGCCCCTCATAATTATTTCCTATACTGCCCCTCATACTTAATTATTTCCTATACTGCCCCTCAAATTAATTATTTCCTATACTTCCCCTCACCATTAATTATTTCCTATACTGCCCCTCCACCATTAATTATTTCCTATACTGCCCCTCATAATTAATTATTTCCTATACTGCCCCTCATAATTAATTATTTCCTTTACTGACCCTCATAATTAATTATTTCCTATACTTCCCCTCCACCATTAATTATTTCCTATACTGCCCCTCATAATTAATTATTTCCTATACTGCCCCTCATAATTAATTATTTCCTTTACTGACCCTCATAATTAATTATTTCCTATACTTCCCCTCCACCATTAATTATTTCCTATACTGCCCCTCATAATTAATTATTTCCTATACTGCCCCTCCTCATTAATTATTTCCTATACTTCCCTCAAATTAATTATTTCCTATACTGCCCCTCATAATTAATTATTCCCTATGCTGCCCCTCACCATTAATTATTTCCTATACTGCCCCTCATAATTATTCCCTATGTTGCCCCTCAAATTAATTATCTCCTATACTGCCCCTCATACTTAATTATTTCCTATGCTGCCACTCACCATTAATTATTTCCTATGCTGCCACTCACCATTAATTATTCCCTATGCTGCCTCTACACCATCAATTATTTCCTATACTGCCCCTCATAATTAATTATTTCCTATACTGCCCCTCATAATTATTTCCTATACTGCCCCTCATAATTAATTATTCCCTATGCTGCCCCTTACCATTAATTATTTCCTATTCTGCCCCTCACCATTAATTATTTCCTATACTGCCCCTCAAATTAATTATTTCCTATACTGCCCCTACACCATTAATTATTTCCTATACTTCCCCTCAAATTAATTTTTTCTTATACCGCTTTTCAACCATTAATTATTTCCTATACTTTCCCTCAAATTAATTATTTCCTATACTGCCCCTCATAATTATTTCCTATACTGCCCCTCATAATTATTCCCTATGTTGGCCCTGAAATTAATTATTTCCTATACTGCCCCTCCACCATTAATTATTTCCTATACTTCCCCTCCACCATTAATTATTTCCTATGCTGCCCCTCACCATTAATTATTCCCTATGCTGCCTCTCACCATTAATTATTTCCTATACTGGCCCTCATAATTAATTATTTCCTATACTGCCCCTCATAATTAATTATTTCCTATACTGCCTCTACACCATTAATTATTTCCTCTACTTCCCCTCAAATTAATTATTTCCTATACTGCCCCTCATAATTATTCCCTATGTTGCCCCTCATAATTATTCCCTATACTGCCCCTCATACTTAATTATTTCCTATGCTGCCTCTCATAATTATTTCCTATACTGCCCCTCATAATTATCTCCTATACTGCCCCTCATACTTAATTATTTCCTATACTGCCCCTCAAATTAATTATTTCCTATACTTCCCCTCACCATTAATTATTTCCTATACTGCCCCTCAAATTAATTATTTCCTATGCTGCCCCTCACCATTAATTATTTCCTATACCGCACCTCATAATTATTTCCTATACTGCCCCTCATAATTATTTCCTATACTGCCCCTCCACCATTAATTATTTCCTATACTGCCCCTCCACCATTAATTATTTCCTATACTGCCCCTCCACCATTAATTATTTCCCATACTTCCCCTCCACCATTAATTATTCCCTATGCTGCCCCTCACCATTAATTATTTCCTATACTGCCCCTCATAATTAATTATTTCCTATACTGCCCCTCATAATTAATTATTTCCTATACTGCCCCTCATAATTAATTATTTCCTATACTGCCCCTCACCATTAATTATTTCCTATACTGCCCCTCAAATTAATTATTTCCTATACTGCCCCTACACCATTAATTATTTCCTATACTGCCCCTCATAATTAATTATTTCCTATACTGCCCCTCATAATTAATTATTTCCTATACTGCCCCTCATAATTAATTATTTCCTATACTGCCCCTCATAATTAATTATTTCCTATGCTGACCCTCACCATTAATTATTTCCTATACTGCCCCTCAAATTAATTATTTCCTATACTGCCTCTACACCATTAATTATTTCCTATACTTCCCCTCAAATTAATTATTTCCTATACTGCCCCTCATAATTATTCCCTATGTTGGCCCTGAAATTAATTATTTCCTATACTGCCCCTCCACCATTAATTATTTCCTATACTTCCCCTCCACCATTAATTATTTCCTATGCTGCCCCTCACCATTAATTATTCCCTATGCTGCCCCTTACCATTAATTATTTCCTATACTGTCGCTCATAATTAATTATTTCCTATACTGCCCCTCATAATTAATTATTTCCTATACTGCCTCTACACCATTAATTATTTCCTATACTTCCCCTCAAATTAATTATTTCCTATACTGCCCCTCATAATTATTCCCTATGTTGCCCCTCATAATTATTCCCTATACTGCCCCTCATACTTAATTATTTCCTATGCTGCCCCTCATAATTATTTCCTATACTGCCCCTCATAATTATCTCCTATACTGCCCCTCATACTTAATTATTTCCTATACTGCCCCTCAAATTTATTATTTCCTATACTTCCCCTCACCATTAATTATTTCCTATACTGCCCCTCAAATTAATTATTTCCTATGCTGCCCCTCACCATTAATTATTTCCTATACCGCACCTCATAATTTATTTCCTATACTGCCCCTCATAATTATTTCCTTTACTGCCCCTCCACCATTAATTATTTCCTATACTGCCCCTCCACCATTAATTATTTCCTATACTGCCCCTCCACCATTAATTATTTCCTATACTTCCCCTCCACCATTAATTATTTCCTATGCTGCCCCCCACCATTAATTAT